>NC_056747.1:1092351223-1092428723 GCF_019279795.1 Protopterus annectens | reverse complement strand
TTAAGAGGAAAATGTAGTCTTTTACTCAGTGGCTTAATGAAAGATAAAAATGATTAACCATGAGATAACTAAATATACACTAACATATTATGGATTCCTTTGAATATATCAGAAAATATACTTTACTGTTTGGTTTACTGTTTTGGTTTTATTTCTTCTGGCATCAAGATAAACCATCCTGCAAATACTCTTGATATGATGACAGCATACAGATAATATTGAGTGGACACTCCCATCATGTTCTGCTGCAGAGGACGTGAGCTCTTGTCTGATCCTCAGAGTACAGTACAACACAGAGCTTCTTTCTATTAAAGACACAGATATACAGATTACAGTAGTTATACATGACTGTAGTGATACTATTGTCATACCATGTTGAAATACTTTAATTATTTTTGTAATCATGGTGTTTGAATTTTGTACATAAAATGTTTATGGATTCAGTGCCCTGATGCTGTTTTTTTTTTCACGGTAGTAATACAACCACTTTTGTTCTGTGGCTTTTTACAAAACTGTATTAAATGTACAAATAAATTCAGTTTTAACTTTCTTTTTAGGTTCCAAGTACCATTTGCTTAACATGATGTGTTTTGAAAGTATGTGGATTTAAATTATTCCGTGTAATTATAGAAACCAAGGGGTGAACTTCACTTTGATTTTGTATAATATACAGACTACTGTTGCTGTGGGTATTGTGCTCTGTTAGGCACAGTTGAACTTACCTAAAATTTTAGACAGCATTTTTTTTTGAAACCATATTAAATGTATCAGTATGTAAGCCATTCATACTGTTTTTGCTTCTGTGATTATCCACATAAATAGAAAACCTGTAAAATTAAAATTCTGTCTGTATATAAATACACTGATGGTTAATGATTCTGGTCAATGAAAACTGCATCATTTTAGAACAGATACAGAAAAGAAGAGAATGACATAAGTACACATTAGAGGTTTATTAGTGACTACAGTATCCCTGTGTGACTGTTAAGTTATACTTTGCAATATTTACTTCACCTATTCATACTATATACGCTCACCTACTTTAGAAAGTTCCTGTATATTATTTGAAGTTTTGCATTATACAATAATTCATCATCATCATCATCATCATCATCATCATCATCATCATCATCATATCATATCTCATCATCTCATCATCATCTCATCATCATCTCATCATCATCATCATCATCTCATCATCATCATCATCATCTCATCAATCATCCATTTCTATATCGGGTTGGGGTCCCACATCAACATTAATCAATCTGACCAGATCACCTGGAGTCAATGTTTATACTGTCAGGTGGATGGACATGGCTTGTGCCTGCAAGATTTTTGTAGTGACTCCTCATATAAAATTTGACACTAATAAATGTTTGAGCTGTTTTGCAAAACAATGCACTACTCCATATCTTGCTAAAGGTCTGCTAGACCATATTAATTGCACTTTTTTGTTAATACTGATAAACTGCTGCACAAATTTATAACGGAACTAGAGTACATAGTTTTATATATGTCTAAATCATTCAGACTGCTCTATATGGTGGTAATGTACTTAATTTTAAAAAGGGAAATCTGTTGCATTCCTCGAAGTCTCAGCAAAACCCAGCATGCAACCTATACTGGGTCCAAAACAAACCAAGAACTAACTTTGCAGTGTGGAGGGTGTGATATTCACTTCCTAAATTATGTTATGCACTTAGTTCACTTAATAAAAATCACACTGTAAAATACAAGTGTAAAATATGTGCTACAAAATAATCAAATAAAAAATAGTAGATAGTCCACAATTGAGTTAAAAATGGAATATCCTTTACTGAAACACAAACAAGTGATCCTAGCTGAGTAGAATGAAAAGCACCAGAAACATTCCTCATATATAATCAGGTTGTTTGGAGCAAGGGAGTGGTTACAGAGGGTGGTTCTGTTAAGAGCAATAAAAGCCTTAAAATCATTCCGTTAGCCAAGTCCCCGTTCCCCCTTAACACCATAGTGTAATCAGAGACTGTGCTAACTAAAACAGAATCTAGAAAGCTAGAGACAAATTACTATCAGTTTATTAACATCTTGTATAGGCTAACCAACTAATCAAAACTTTATTAATTAAAAAGCAAACTAAAAAATGACTGACTAAAAAAAGATCTACCAATAGACATCTACCAGAATAAATATTAATAAATATGCAACTTTTAACAATTTTCTAACATATCATGTTGTCAAAATGATATAATTGGCAGATAACTTTACATGTGCTGTTAAGTAATGCTGCAGTATAGTCAATGATTCCAAAGCTATACATTTACAATATACATTGTTTTTGGTGCTGTCATAAAGATTGTAGTTTTGTTGTTAACATGATTTGCCCAGTAATCATCCTTCCTGTACCAACAGAATAATCCGTTCATCCTTCAGGGCAAGAGCCAGTCCCATTTATTCCCTAGACAAGACAAGAGCTCTATAACCAATTTGATCCTTGCTGAGGGTGACAACAAGATCAGTCCATTCTTCCCCCTTATATGTAAGAGGGAGCTGTTATGGTATGGGTCAGTTTGATGACCATACCATTCTGCCACCCTTCCTAAGTCCTGCTTGCAGAGAGTGCAGCCACACATTCTAACACCCTATTAATGTGATACATCACTGTGCAGCATGGAATCTCTGCAGCCCATACAGCTGTGATCGTACACCTATACACCTGTCGATGGACTGCCTATGTCCATACCAGCATGGATAAGCTAGCATGGTCCACTCACTCCAGTCACCTTTATCAGGTTGCACCAGTGTGCATGCTGCTTATAGAATGTAAAATATCGCTCTGGTTTACTATTTATCCCAAAAACACAAACATCCTAATGTCAGTGCTTACATTACTGTATATATTTTCTCTCTTCACTCAAAGACATGAAGGCAGCTCTAAAATGATAAGTTGAACACAGTGCCTTTAATTACAGAATTGTATTAGACCATGCCTCTGTACCTTTGTCTGTTGCCATAAAGTATAACCATGTTATTATTACAATGTCCACCTAGTGTTACAGGCTGGCAAAGTATTTGTGTGTTGTCTATAACTAGTACATAGTAGAAATAAACTCACAAAAAGCACCATTAAAATAAGTGGGCTTGACATTTTGATTTTTAGCTATAGACTTCTATCAGTCAGTTTTAAAACTTTGATGAATACACAGAAGATAAATTTTTGCCATTTAATAGTCGAATAACCATGTTGTGTTTCACAAGAATTGCAATGTTTACACTCCCAAATACATACCTATAAACATACATGCAAATATTTCAAGCATGGGCATTAATGCCCTTCTAGCCTACCAATATACCAAACCAGTTTTTCCCATAATAAGTGCCCAGGCTGTTCTTAAAAGTATCTAAACTAGTTCTAGCTTTAATGTAATTAGGTAGTCTATTCCATGCAGCAGCTGATCTCTCAGAGAACCAATTAGTACACTTCTCTTTCCTATAGAATCGTCTACATAGGTCTTCTAATGATTCTCTACTACTTTATGATAACTCCAAACATTCCCAGAGGTAGTTGTCTCTAAATGTGTTATATACCTAACTAAGATCTCGTCTTAAGTATCTATATGAGACACTGTACAAGTTCAGATATTTTAGTCTTCCATAATATCTTAAATTTTCATATCCATGCATGCCCTTGATATATTTTGGCTGTGCTCTTTCCAGTTTACTCATACCTGTTTTCTTATGAGGTTTCCATATTGTTATTCCATACTCATGTTTCAATCTAATGTAGTTAACAATAAATGACTTCATCATTTCTGATTTCTTAGACTTTATAAATATTTTCATACAGCCTAGAGTTCTATAACTATCATTAACCAACTAGTTGATATGATTAGAAAAAGTCAAAGCTGGATCTATCCATGTGTCGCTCGTCCTGCTCGAATATTAATGACAAGCAGATGGAGGGTTTCATTTAGTTACTTTAATACATAAAAACACACCAGGATGGATAGCATCATCATAAGGTACGAACGAACTAGTTAACAGACAGACCTTACATACATACATACATTTATTTATTTATTTAAATTTGTTGCCCGGGAGTGTCTGACTGGACGTAGGTCCATTTTCAGCGGAGGCCCGGGGAGAAAAGCTCCACAGTAAAATAAACAGACAGTAGTTACATTGGATTACATAGCGATTAACAATTTAACATAGCAATTACTTACAACATATTTACAGATGAAGAACATAGTACATCAGTAGACAACTAGAATCTTTATCTGTGAAGTACATAACAGACATTAATAAATGTTACAATGAGAAGTTCCTGCTGTATAATAAGTACTAGGCTTATGAGCATCTGAGCTTGCTATAATCAAGGTAGTTAGTGGAGTGGAAAGAAAGGTAGTGGTTGGATGGGGTGGATGATATTACAGTGGGAGTTGCAAGGGCATAGCCAGCATGTTTTTAGGTGTGCTTTTAGTAAAGTTTTGAAGTGGGTGCATGATGGTATGGAGGTAATTGTGGGTGGGAGAGAGTTCCATAATTTGGCTATGGTGCAAGAGAATAGTGCTTCACCAGCAGAGTTATTGGCTTTAGTGATCTGCAAGTGATTTTTGTTGCTGGATCTTAGTGGTCTGGTGGTGCGATAGGGTTGGAGTAGATTCTGGAGGGATGGGACATTTAGTGGATGATTTACTAGTTTGTGGGTGAGTGAGAGTTGATACCACTGAAGGAGGTGAGGGAGTTCAAGCCAGCCCATTTCAGCAAGTGAGAGACAGTGGTGACTATGGTAGGATGCCCCTGTGGTGAATTTGGCGATTTTGTTGTAGCAGGTCTCTAGCTTGTTTAGATCACATTGCCTTAGGTTGGTATATATTGGAGAGGCATAAAGTAGGGTGGAGATAAGGTGGGAATTTGCTATTGAAATCTTTGCTGCTTTGGTGAAAACTTGCTTATTTCTGTATAACGCTCCTAGTTTATTGTGGACTTTTTTTATGTTCATGGATTTGTGAATGTCAAATTTTAGTTTATTGTCTATTTCCACTCCTAGCAATTTGGTGTGTTCAGTTGGGTATATAGTGGTGTTGTCTTTTGTTGTGATGTTAAAGTGAGAGTTGTTTTGAGTATGTTTGGTGGGTTGGAAGATGAGTAGTTTAGTTTTGTTTGGGTTGAGTATTAATTGGGCATCAGATAACCATATTTCAACAGAGGAAAAGGCTTCCTGTGTGACTTTTTGCAGTTTTGGTAGGGACTGGGCTGAGCAGATGATGGTCGAGTCATCTGCGTATTGTATGAGTGTGTACATGCTTGCATCTCAACAGCTAACTACAAAATGGCAGTCAGACCTGCACGTGCTCAGTATTTATACACTTGTACAAGCCCTTGGATAGCTTCTTAATGGTCCATACACACATATTGATCTACACCATATACCCAGGTCCTTAAATGAATGCACAGTTTCAATCACTGTGTGCTGTATTACATATTCACCTTTCAATTTATGCCTCCCAAATCTCATATGCTTAGTTTATGATGTATTTATCAGCATGTTATTCTCCTGTGCCCAAATGGTCAATTTAGTCAAATTCTTTTGCAGAGATGCCTTATCTCTAATACATGTAATCAGTTTACCCAATTTCAGTTCATCTGCATATAGACTGTAGAACACCTCAGATAAAAAAGTAAGGTCTGAAAGATACAATCTAAACAAGTATGGGCCTAGTACAGAGCACTATGAAACACCCTGACTGTAACCAAGAATTTCAAATGTCAGTAGAAGAAAGCATACACCTACAGTAGAAATTTCCTTACCGATATAATGGCCATACATAAACTGCAACTTAGTGCTGTCTGCAGTGCTTCACACATATCCCTGTAAGTGACTGCACAGTGCTCAAAATCAATTATTGTGATGTTAGTTTCTTTCCTGCACATTCTAATGTGACCCAGTGGTAAACACAGGTACCCACAGGAAACTATAAGTGTGTACAGAATCAGGAGCAATCTCTTTCAAAGATTGGATTTCTTCCATACAACCAGAACTTTGAGCTGAGATCAGTCCAGTCTTGTGTAAATGTCAGTGATTACACCTCAACTTCAGATCATGTCAAGTCTCAACAATGTAAGACGCTAGTATATCAGCCTGATGTATCACCATGGCCTGTTTCTGTTCCAAGTGCTTATTACATGGATATCATATCCTTATTGTTATTTGTTTTTTCCATAGTGAAGGACATTATATTTTTGTTGAGTTTTCTTCTAGTGCAGATTTAATATTTGTATCTGGATAGAGAAGAACATAAAGAGGTAGACAGTGTCATCTTCTCATTCCTTCCCATCAGCAGCAGAGAAGGAAAAAAAATCTGTTTGAAATGGATTGCTTTAGCAAAATTAGAGAGCAATCTTCTCTTGAGTTGGCATCATAGTTTTTGTAATATTTGTACAGCTTTGAATGATTATTCTAACATTTCCTTGAGGAGGTTGTGTGCTGAAATACCAAGAAATGGGAATACGAATGAATTTGTTGACTGACAAAAACAGATCATTATCAGAACTGAGTGTGTCAGGGATGTCATGCTATGAAAACTGGATTTCATCATTGTGATGGTCAAATGAGTGTGAAGCTGTATCTCCCGCTTTAATGATTTCTAGATAATTTAAATAATTAAAAAAAATGCTACTGATGTTGACAGTCTCACTAAGCTTTAATGGTATATATGAAATGCATAGAGTAAGGACTTTCATCAGACTGTAAGTTAGTGAGTCTAAGGATGAAAGCGCTTAGCTCTAAATGTTCACACGTTAATACTAGATAATTACCTTGAAGGGCCATTTTTAGCTTAGCCAATAATACAAGGTCAGAATCAAACTCGGTGCTTTATGTTTATGATTTGCAGACTGTAGCCTTTATGCCAAAAAAAAAATAGGTTATAATTTTGCTAGCTAATAACCAGAGGTGAAACTCAAACACTCTACCTATATCTGTGAGGTTAAGGCCTTAACCATTAAGGTAACCCTGCTACTAACATACAGTTTAGAGATTAAAGCACACTGAAATAAGGCCATGTACAATTACTTCATATGCATGTATTTTATACGTGCCACTGAATTTCACTGATGCTGTCAATGTCAGTAATAATTCTGTTTTTGCAGCAGTACAATAGGCAACATTTATGCAGATGTTCATCGTGCTATGCTGCTGCAGTCATCTTATCCTGCACGGTCCCGCGTCGCAGGCGTCCCAAGAATCGCCTGAATTCCAAAGCCTTGGTCGCTTCTTCCCTGATGTCAGTGCGGCAGGGGTATAAAAGAGGCAGCCTCCAGTCTTTCTTAAGCAGAAGCAGTTCGCAAGTGCCAGTCGGCCAGCTCTTGAGATTTTCGAACAGAATTTCAGCCAAAGTCTTCTATAAAGCTAAGTACGCTGTTGGGGAAACTTTTCTTGCCTCAGACCGATGTCAGACAAAGTTAATAATTGTATTTCTTGTGGGAAGCAAATACCTCATAAGGATTTTCATTCTTATTGTATTCCTTGCCTAGGCCTAGACCACGACGTTTCTGGTTGTCGGTTTTGCGCTAGGTTCAACAACGGGCTGATACCGCCCGACATTATTTTGGCAGAAAATTCAACTACATTATGTCGTCGGAACCTCCTACTACCGCTATGTTTAAAATAGACCTAGACCAGATACCGAGGTCTCGGTTAGGCCTGCCGCCGGATCTACGGTATTCAGTGAAGCACCTACGCAGCCCCTGACTACCTTAGATTTAGAAAATATGACAACCTCTCAGTCAGAATCTACTGGGCTACTGGAGCTGGTTCCTCCTCAACTCGCGGACGCCAGCCCTGGCGGCGATCCGGAGACTATGGACAGGCCTTCGGTTTCAGAAGGCGTCTTTAAACCGATGACTCTTTCCGTTAAGTCATACGCTAAGCTTCCTAAGGTTAAGAAACCGGGTCCACAGACTCCCACACAGGCCCCAATGCCTAAAAAACAGATGCTCAAAATGGTGGAGGACCTGATTACCCTTATCAGAGGTTCCTAGCCCCCTCCTGACAAAAGGCCTAGACTGGAGGAAGATTTACTTCCTTCTGACCAGGAATCCATTTCCTCAGCAGATTCTGAGGAACAGGATTACCCCTTCCCTCTCTATGAAGACTCAGATGCTGAGGAGTCTATTCCCTCTGTTTCCCCCCCTGAAGACTTCTCTTTTGGGGAAACCCTGCACACCATGAGAGAGCAATTCCACTGGGAAGGACAAGATTACTCTGACTCCAAGAAAAGACTCTGTGAGTTTCTTCTTCTGCCTCAGCATAGACCCCTAGCCATTCCTCCTGTTTTAGACATTCTGGATGATGTCTACACTGAATCCAGTCTAAATCCAGATTCCTTACCTCCAGCACCACCTAAACCAGACAGATACTATTGAGTCCCTGACTCATAAGTTTTTATATAAAAGCCCTGCTGCAGACCCAGAAACCATTTCCCAGGGTCCCAAAGGGGTTAAGGCCTCTACTGCTAAGAATCCACTACCTGTGGAAAGAGATTCCAGGGCATTAGAAAGATGGGGGAAAAAAGTGTATACCTCTGCCACTTTGGCCATGAGGGCATTAAACTGCCAATTCCACATGATTAAATACCAGCAGTACTTGCTTACTCAGTTAAAATAGAAAATGATCCCTCAAACAGATCAACTAGATTTCAAAGGGATGCAGGATTTGTTGCATGCAGCAGACCAAGTGGGAAAACATACCTTACAGTGTGGTTTTTCTTTGGAGGCCTCATGTAGAGCAGCAGTCACAGGGTCTGTAATACGTAGACATGCTTGGCTAAAAGAACAGACCTTACCAGAACATGTCAAAGCAACGTTACTGGATGCTCCACTGCAAAAGGATGCGTTATTTGGTGTCAAAGCAGAGGAAGTTTTAAAGAAGATGGAAGAAAAGGCAAAATCAATGCAAACAGTTAAAGATTTTTTACAGGTCCAGCCTCCTCGCTTCAGCAGAAACTGGCCATCAAAAAAATGGTCCTTTCCTGCTTCAGACAGACCCCAAAGGGGCAGGTAAAGACGCCCTAGAGGCAGAGGCCAGGCACAGGGTTCCTTCAGGCCTAGACAATGGCAAACAACAATTCAAAGAGGGGGAGACGACAGATCTCAACCCTTCAGAAAACAAACTCAATGACTTTCCTCTTCGCCTGCCAACCAAAATTGCCCAGGCAGCACCTCTAGGAGGAAAACTGGCTCTTTCCCACAAAATTGGCACATCATAACAAAGGACAAATGGGTTCTGGATATTATTACCCGAAGCTACAGATTTCATTTTCACACTTTACCACGGATAAGAGGCATGCCAAATCTGCCAACAAACCAATGGGCAGAGGCACAAAAGCAAATTTCAGCTCTCATGAACATGAAAGCAATTCAAAAGGTACCTGCAAAAGAGCAAGGTCAAGGATTTTACTCAAGACTGTTCCTAGTACCAAGAAAGGACAAAGCCTGGAGACCCATCTTAGACCTTTCAGTTCTAAACACGTACCTGGACATTCCCAAATTCAAAATGCTCACACTACAGCAGCTTCTTCCCATGCTGGGCAAGAAGTCTTGGCTGGTAACATTGGACCTCCAAGAGGCATACCTGCATGTCCCTATCAGACAAGATTGCAGAAGATACCTCAGATTTTTGGCAGGCACAACGCATTATCAATTCTCTGCATTGCCCTTTGGCTTATCTACTGTGCCCAGAGTATTCACGAAATGCCTGGCATGAGTAATTGCATACTGCAGACAGCGAGGAATACAAATTTATCCATATCTGGAAGACTGCCTGATCCAAGCGGACAGCAAAGACATCCTACTACAGCATCTGGCATTTGTAACAAAGTTGCTAAGTTGCCTAAGGTAGACAGTAAACAAAAAGAAGTCAAAACTAATACCCTCACAAGAAATAATTTTCCTGGGTGCCATCTTGAATACAAAGGCCCAGATGGCTTACCTCATGCCAGACAAGCAAAAACAACTGGCTCAGTACCTCAAAAAGATGGCAACTTCTACTCAGCTCACTGCAAGGAAATTCCTGCAGGCATTGGGGTACATGGCATCCTGCATTCCACTAATTGCATATGCAGGGCTGCATATGAGAAAACTAAAATGGTACCTAAAAAGTGTATGGTCCCAACACAGACACTGCCTCGAAGCAACTATAACTCTCATTCCCTGCCTTCAAAAAGAGTTTCTATGGTGGGCTCAAGCATGCCAAGCAAACAAGGGCCTTCCTTTTGTCTCACCTCCACCAAACCAAACCTTGACAACAGATTCATCAGACTACGCCTGGGGTGCACACATGGCAGGACAATGCATACAGGGCAACTACACATCAATCAAAAGGAGATGCTAGCTGTAAAAAATGCACTAACAGCCTTCAAGGACCTTTTGCATCCAGGACAACTTCTAATAAGGACGGACAACACCACAGTTATGTGGTACATAAACAAACAAGGAGGAATGCACTCCTACCCACTATGCAGACAGGCAATGGACTTGTGGAACACAGCATTAACTTACCAAGTACAACTGCAAGCACAATTCCTGCCAGGAAAAGAAAACATTTTGGCAGACAAATTAAGCAGAAATTTGACAGACCCTCACGAGTGGAGACTACACCCACAAGTATTTTCAATGATAACTCAAAGGTGGGGACCACCAGACATAGATCTGTTTGCCTCAACCAACAATTGCCAGCTACAAAAATTTTGCAAAAGGACTTATCATCCCCTGGCCTGGAAAGTGGATGCCCTGTCATTCAGTTGGACAGCATTGTCAGTCTACGCCTTCCCACCTCTGCCTCTACTGACCCAGGTATTACTGAAAGCCAGATTAGAGAGACCACAGATGATCCTCATTGCTCCGGACTGGCCACGTCAACACTGGTACCCACTACTACAAAACATGACTCGCAGCCCTCCATGGATCTTACCTCAATTGCCTCTGCTGTTAACCCAACAAAACTCTCAGATCCTTCACAGCCAGCTAAGGACCTTAAATCTAGCTGCATGGAAAATACCTTAAATTATCAAACAACACTTCTCTCAAAGGACGTCCAGAATGTCATTTTGGAGGCCAGGAGGCCCAGCACCAGAAAAACTTACTCAGACAAATGGAAAAGATTTTGTGTATGGAGCCAGGCCAGAAGCTTAAATCCTACACAAAGGCCTTTCTTTCTCATCCATAAAGATCCATGCTTCAGCCATTTCAGCTCAATATGATATGGTTCCTCCCATTTTCTCTCATCCTTTGCTAAGGCAGTTTCTCAGAGGGGCAAAAAATATAAGACCCCCCAGAAAACCACCAACTCCAACTTGGGATCTAAATTTTGTTCTGGAAAAGTTAACACTTCCTCCATTTGAACCAGCCTTTTCAGCAGAGCTTCAATACTTGTCATGGAAGACAGCCCTGCTGCTGGCTATCACCTCAGCACGCAGAGTCTCAGAACTGCAGGCACTTATGGCAGTGGAACCGTTCCTCATTTTCCATCAGGACAGAGTATCTTTACGCACCAACCTTTCCTTCATGCCAAAGGTAGTATCCAGTGTGGCTCTTAATCAGACCATACACTTGCCCACCTTTTTTCCAAACCCACAGAATAAAGGAGAAAGACTCCTTCACTCTTTGGACATTCACAGACAGTTACGTTACTATTTGGACAAGACAAAGACCTTCAGAAAATCTGACCAACTCCTTGTATCCTATGCACCAGGCTCAGAAGGAAAGGCTATTTCAAAACAGACCATCTCCAAATGGATAGCACATTGCATCCACTTTTGCTACTCACACCATGGGAAAGCAGTGCCTGCTAGTATTAGGTCTCACTCTACCAGGGCTACAGCAAGCTCAGCAGCCTTCCTCCGAGGAGTCCCAACAAAGGACATTCTGGAGGCAGCTACCTGGAGTTCAGTGCACACCTTCACCAAGCATTACCACCTTCCTCTGTACTCAAAAACCAGAGCTGGGTTTGCCACTGCAGTTCTGCAGGGCATCTTAGCTGCACCTAACCCAGTTTAGCTCCTACCACACAACCATAGCTTTGGGACTCTACCCAAGTGTGGTGACTGCAGCAGCATAGCACAATGAACATAGTACAGTTTTGTACCTACCATAAATGTAGATGTTCGAGTGGTTATGCTGCTGCAGTCACCCTCCCTCCATCCCCTCTACCTAACAAGGCTTTTCTTATACCTCCATGTACTTCAACCTTTGGGATGCATGTTTATATGGTGTATTTGCTTACAACTAGTACCACTGCTTTGCACTAAGGTATGTTTTGCAAGCTTCTTATTTTGCCTTCTTAGTTTGGGGCACCTGACATCTGGGGCAAGAAAAACTGAAGAAAATGGCATCAGCTGCCTCTTTTATACCCCTGCCGCACTGACATCAGGGAAGAAGCGACGACAACCGATGCCGGACCAAGGCTTTGGAATTCAGGCCGACGGCAGGATAACCCAAGTGTGATGACTGCAGCAGCATAACCACTCGAACATCTACATTTATGGTAGGTACAAAACTGTACTTTCTTATAGGTTCATAGGTTCATAGGTTGGTACTAGGCTATCTGCCCTAGGGCCTGTACAAGCCTAGCCATAACAATCCCCTGTCTATTTCTTCCCACTGTATTTACTTCCCTGGACCCCGTCTAGCATGGGATGCCCTTCCACATTTATATTCTTAAAACGCTTTCCTTCAAAATATGTGGAACTGCAAAATAGATAAAAAAAACTACCTAGATACAAGTTAACAAAAGTACTGCTAGTAGAAAGGCAATGTCAGACAAAGTACTAAATCAGAAAGTAAGTAAGTAAAAGCTGACAACCAAACATGATAAGGTAAATTGAAAATGTCCCAGAGAGGGTGAATTGGACATACTGTGCAGCATTCAACAAAAGTGAAAAAATCTGGAATGTTCTGACCTCCCTATTACACAAGTACAAAACAGGAAAAGGTAAAAACATTGCAATTATAGTAAACCAGTCAGGAAATAACAAACGTTTTTTCTAATAAAAAGAAATAACATCACCAGAAATAGCTTGGAGCAGTTTTTAAGAAGCAAACAATTTGCATGACAAAAGAGTTCTGGCGAGAGTTCTTATTGTTTGAGAATTGTGTTTAGGGGAGGGGACAAGTAGCCTGGAAAAAATTTACACACCAGGCTACACAAATCCTGCTGGCCTTAGTGCTATCAGCTGATAAGAGTGGGATCCTTATCTCAGATTCTAATGCTGTAATTAGGTCAGTCCTCAGCCTTTTGGATAAGATCAAGTTTAGTTGTGGAACTCAGTCATAAGGGAAGGTTGGACAAGAGCTCTTCAACTTTCTTCTCCTAAGCTCGCTTTGCCTACTGTCCCAGACCTCCTGGATATCCAAGGCCATTCCCAGGATAGCAAGTCTCACTCTGTTTGCCTGACTCCCTACATGGACAGTCTTATCTTTCTCTCAGAAGAGAGTTAAAGGATTAAAGAAAGTATGTAACATGCTACTATCCCTACTGTAATTTGCTTGAGATATTGTTCTATCACTTGCCTGGTGCTAATAAAGGATCCCAGCCAGAATTGCCTGCAGCCATACCCTTCTTACTGTAACTTTTCTTACAAAACCCATCTCCACCTCTGGAATCTGTCTTCTCTTTCCCTTCGTACTGTACACCGAGCATCCCTTTAACCACCCTGCTTACCTTCCTCTGTACTTACCTTCACCAAACTGATTGTTTTTCACACTGTCCTGCTGCCTACCTTCCTTATAACCGCTCCATTCGCCCTCCTACCCTACCCCAAATCTCACCCACCCCATTGCATCTACACTTATACTCACCTAACCATTCCTACTTCCTCTCAACCTATTACACTCCACCCCTTTCACCACTATCCTCTTCCTACCTCCTCCCCTTACACACCATCACCTCACACTTCTCTTCATATTTAATAAGGCAATACATATTCTTAGCCCTTTCTCTACATTATATATTCTACTTTATCAAAGCCTCAATATGCTTACAGAACTTACATCATTCTCAGTTTAACTACTACTTCTTCTGAAACTTACTTACATCCACTACCTTAAACAGCCCAGCAGCACAACTCACACACCATTCCTTCACACAACCAACTCACTCCCTACAACTCACACTCATTTGTGTCAATCTTCCCTGGACTGTATCCCATTATTCTCTACATTATATATTCTACTTTATCAAAGCCTCAATATGCTTACAGAACTTACATCATTCTCAGTTCAACTACTACTTCTTCTGAAACTTACTTACATCCACTACCTTAAACAGCCCAGCAGCACAACTCACTCACCATTCCTTCACACAACCAACTCACTCCCTACAACTCACACTCATTTGTGTCAATCTTCCCTGGACTGTATCCCATTAACATCCGTCTATTTTTTCACTACAAACTAAGCACTCCTTATACATTTTCTAGCCCCTCTCTAGCCTCCAATACCCACACAAATCTAACAATATACAACATAGAAACAAGGCAAACCAAACACCTCATCAGCATAATCCAACACCTAACAACCATACTTCAATCTGGAGATATACACCCTAACCCTGGCCCAGACACCACTTCCTCTATGTATAAATCCATCCTACTAGCTTCTATAAATCCCCAAAGTATAGCTAACAAAATCCCCAACCTCCATGCCTGGCTTCTCCACAACAAACCTGACATCCCCCTACCCAAACACAACTCCTGAAGAAACAGCTGCCCTCCTTAATTCTCACTTTATTTCCTCCACCCAAAATCTCCTACCCTCTCAACCTAACTCCTCCTCTTTACCAGACCCAGCACCTCCCCAATATTACTAATTTTTCCTTCAAGTCAGTTCCCACTTCTTACATCAAATCTCTACTGCTCAAACTCAAACCCTGCTCCCCCTCTACTGACAAATTACCTCCTACCTTCCTGAAACTTGCAGCTGACTCTATTGCCTACCCAGTGTCTATACTAATAAATAGATCTATGCTTGATTCTACTGTTCCTACCGTATGGAAAACTTTCTATACTACCCCTCTCCATAAAGGATGTAACTCCACTGGCCCTTCCAACTATTGACATATTGCCATTCTATCCCCTCTGTCTAAGATACTAGAAAAATGTATCCACACACAGCTTCTCAACCACCTACTCAATCACAACTTACTCACCCCTACCCAACATGGTTTTCGCCCCTATCACAGCACAACTACTGCTCTGCTCTCCTTCACTCACACCATTGCAGAATCCTAGGACAATAATAAACTTACCTTCTGTCTCTTTCTTGACGTCTCCAAAGCTTTTGATAGAGTATCTCATCCTTTACTTCTATCTAAACTTACCAACTTTCACATATCCTCCTCCGCCTTCAGCTGGTTCGCTAGCTATCTATCTGGATGTAAACAATCTATCAAATGGCTCTCCTCCTCTTCTCCTTTCCTGCCTATCTCTACTGTTGTTCCACAAGGTTCTATCTTAGGCCCCCTTTTATTCAACATCTTCACCAATGACCTCTTCGCCTCTCGCAATCAGTCATCTCTCATACAATACGCTGATGACTCCACTATTATTTCTACAGCCAATAACATCTCTG
The DNA here is from genome assembly GCF_019279795.1 of Protopterus annectens. Classification (NCBI taxonomy): domain Eukaryota; kingdom Metazoa; phylum Chordata; order Ceratodontiformes; family Protopteridae; genus Protopterus; species Protopterus annectens. The sequence continues at coordinate 1,092,413,111 of NC_056747.1, read as the reverse complement.
ACCTACACTCTCTAACCCAAAAAGCTCTAATCTCCACTGAACAATGGCTTTCAAAAAACCTTTTAATCCTCAATCCCAAAAAAAACAAACTCTTACTATTCCTGCTCCATTCTCTTGCTCATCATAGATCATCCTTTGTCATTAAGTCTTGTAACAACACAGCCATCCAACTTGACACCTACACTAAACTCTTAGGGGTCATCATTGACGGTGAACTAAAATTTAATCAACACATACAGCAATGCATAAAGAAAACCCATCAGAAACTAGGTCTCTTATACCGAAACAAAAAATACCTCACTCCTGAGGCTATTTCTTTCTTACTATGAGAAATAGTCAACAGAAATGAAAGCTTGACTGTCTACAAACTGAAACAAATCACAACATATTTTATGTCCTCATGTATTTGGCATTGCATGAGATAACAGTGTCCTTAATGCTGCTTCTGTGAAACATGTTGCAAGTTTGATTGCTTTAGACCACAAGCTCTGTTTGAGGACACATAACAGACCAAATCTCTGTTACAAGCACTGTTGATTTACCCTTGTTATAGCCCAAGTGCAGTTAATGGATTAATTCCCGGATTTGTTTACATAGCTTGTTTGGCATAGTTATTCTTTTGGATTTGAAAAATATCCTATCAGACACATGCATATCATCCCAGAAAGTGAAATATCATTAAATTTGGTAACAGGTATTTTTTCCCTATTTGGCCATAATGACAGTACCATAATTTAGCCTTTGTTTCTTCAACAGAACCTCAGTACTATGTTATTTGTCTTTTGGCTTTTCCCAGTAAGGGGTCGCCACAGCAGAACTCCAGTCCACTAATGATTAGCAGTACATTTTTACGAAACGCCGAGGTGCCAGCTCGACGCCCAACCTTCAACGAAGGCATGCCCATTTACGCACGCATGTCTTTCAAAACACTACCCAACTGCGGGGAGGACATGCAGACTTCACACAGAAGGCACTCCCAAGCCAAGCCAAGAATCAAACGGGAGAACCTCTTGCTGTGAGGTAACCGCTACCGCCGTACCACCGTGGCATTCACAGAACCTCACCTCAGTACTATAAAAAGTATATTTTCACGTTGAATAAACAAGTTAATATATTGTCCAAAATATCAAATGAAGTGTTATAATTTATTTTATTGTTTGCATTTTATAATTTCATGTCATTACACTGCACTTTTCTTATTGACAAAGCAGACAGTACTACATGAATCTGTATAGCCTCTACCTCATAATTCAGCAAATTAATGCCTCTGTGATTGTTTGAATCAGCTGCTTCTCAATGATGAGCATTATGTTCTCAGTGGGTCTGCAAATCATTGATTTCCAGAACATAAGAATAATGGTGTCTGAGAGTGTGAATCATTTTAACTGACTGTATTGTTATCTCTGGTATTTAGCATTTGCATCTGCACACTGAGAATTCGCTTTATCATGCCCATTTGTTCACAGGCTAATCTATTTCATTTTATTTGTTTATCTATCTATTGCATTTGTTTACTGAGATAGTCTGACTTTGCAGAAATCTGTTCCTCTTTAGTGGAGGTCCAGAGAGAAAAGCTCCAGAAACATTCCAAAATTACAGAAACTAAATGGTACACAGTGGTATGCAAGTAATCAACAATAAACAAAATGTAAAAACTCTGAAAAAAAAAAACATTGAATAAAGAACATTCTAAATAGCAGTATACAAGTAATTAACAAATATACAACTTTTTAACAGAGTAACATTAATCAATAGCAGTATCATATTAAAAGCTATGAAACATAGCTAGAAAAGAACTTGCTAGAAGCAGAGAAAAGGAGGAAACGGAAGATTAGTATTAAGAGATGAGAGAGAGAACGCTTTAGGATTGGTAGAAGGAGGAAGAGGGAGAGGTAGAGGGCTAGGAGGAAATATTGGACCGATAACTAAGGGTTTAGTGCTTGGAAAGAATAAGCGATAGAAGGGGCAGAGCATTTGTCATCCAAGAATTGTGCATTTACAGAGCCAGGTTTCTTCTAGGTATTCTCTAGTTTCTGCCTTAAAATAGTTGGTGTTTACTATGTTTCTTAGAGTGAGAGGAAGGGAGTTCCAAATTTGGCCAGGAAAATGGAGTACAGAAATTCGCCAACTGAGTTGTTTGCTTTTGTAGCGGTTAGTAACATTTTGTTACTGGATCTCAGCTGTCTACGTGGATTGTAAACCTGCAGAATATGTTTCAAACCTGGGCATTTGTGTAGACAATAGATGTGTTTATGGGAAGTGACCAGTTGGACTAGTGCAAGGTAATGCCTTAGCTCTAACCATTGAAGTGTTTTTTTTAATGCCAGTCAGTGATGTGTCATAAAATGACTGGCAGCAAATGTTGGCACCTTATTATAGCACTGTTCCAAGAATGACAGCTGAGTAGGTTGTAGGTTAACAAAGATGAACGCAGCATAAAGTATTGTAGGGATTAGACTGGACTGAGAATTACCTTTTCTGGCATTATCTGTCAGGTATTCTTTGATTCTGTATAGTGCACCTAGTTTTTGGTGAGCGTTTTTTAATGCTCGTTTGTTCACATTTTAAGCTTTCATCAATACTGACTCCTAGAAGCTTAGTTTGACTTACTGGTTTTATTTTGGTATTCTTAGAGGAAGTGATTTTGAAATTATTTTTGTAGTCTCAATTGAATATTATGGGGGTAAATATGATCACTTTTGTTTTTCTAGGGTAAAGGAGCAACTATGCATCAGTCAGGCCTCTATTGTGGAAAAAGGCTCCTGGGTAAGTTGTGTTAATTTATCTATGCTTTTAGCAGAACAGATGAGTGTTGAAGCATCTGTGTACTGTATGACAGTGGCTTGTTTAGAAGCTAGGTGGAGATCATTAATGAATATATTGAACAACAGGAGACCTAAAATTAATCATTGAAGGACATCCACTGTAATCAAAAGGAAAGAGGAGATGTTACTTTGCCATTTTACTACCTATTGCCTATTTGAGAGGTAGATGGAGACCCAAATTAGAGAAGTTTCATGTATTCTTAGGCAGGCTAGTTTTTGAAACAATGTCTGGTGGGATACCATGTCAGAAGCTTTGGATAAATAGAGGAAAAGTGATGATACTAAGTTCTCAAAGATTCAAGGTTGGTTAACAGACATTATAAAACTAAAGAGAGATTTACATGTACTATGAAGAGGATGTAAACCATGCTCTCTGGAGGAAAGGAGGCAGTTATCAGTGAAACAGCTAAGGAGTTGAGACTGGATACAGTTCTTCAGAATTTTTGAGAGTGTTCTGTAGTAAGATTAAATGAGTACAATTCCTTAATAGCATATCTACATCTAGGTGACAGAAAGTTGTGACTTACACCTTTTGCTTCTTTCTGTTATACCAACAATACAGCAAAGACTGAATTTTAAAACTATTTATTTCTTTATGGTTAACTTCATTAACCAGAATTGAATACTGATTCACGTGGAGCAATTCAGTCTAATGAAGCCTGATTTGAGGCGAAGGCAGCACTCTTTACTATTTTTATTAAAATCTTTAAATTATTCAGAGTTATTCTGTTTTTACTATAATGACCAAAACAGAATGACCTACTCTGTAAAGGCTACGGCCGAGGCGCTAAGAGAAGTGTGTTCTGTGATTAAAAGTGTTTTTGGAAAGTAGAGCTGTTTTTCACTGGTCATTCTGTTTTGGTCGTTATAGTAATTTTCAGTTCTACAAGGAGTGGTTACATTATTATTCTGTTTTTATTTTATTTTTTTTCTTGCCACTGTAGTTTTTGTTCATTATTGAAGATATACTGTGAAAACACAGAAAGTAAATACTAACAGAATTCTAAGTTATTAGAGCAACAAAATAAAAATATGCACATAAATTACTTTCTAGAAGAACAAAGAAAAAGAAAAGCAAAACATGAAAAGCTTTAAACATTGAGTACTTATTTATAAAGGATAAGAGTATTCAACATGAGTAGAAAATATTAGCAATGGGGCAAATTATTAATTCCTATATGTAATATCTGGTGTATAGTAAGATAAATGGGTTTACCTTTATATTGTCGATCCCGATATGGGCGACACGACTTTTGCGAATGCCGAAATGCGAACGTCTCCAACGTCAAATTCCGAATATGCCAACGACAAAACCTCACCCCTTTTTGACCCATGGTAGCACTGGTGTGGAGGTGTTGCGCGGGCGGAATTGTCGCATGTCGAATGTTTTTCGATGTTTTTTGCGGTTTTGGTTCGTGCAAACCACGTCGATAAAGTGGCCGTTCGACAAAGTGTGATCGACGATTTAAAGGTAAACTGATAAATGTATAGTAGAACAACAGCAGAAAACCAAGAGTAACATCTGTAAGAGAAATGACAGAGAAAGAAAACATGCTCAACAGCTGAAGGAGTAAAGCGAATTCATGGGGACAAATATGGGATCTTTAGTAGTCACTGAGAATTATAAAACTTTGAATGTCATTTACTGCAATTTAAAAGGTGTGTTTTGAACCATCAAGATTACTATAATCCTTACTGAGACTCAGGCAGTTTCATTCAGACAAGCTGGATTTAACATAAACATTAGGACCATGAATCTGCAGTTGTAAAGGAAGTTTTTATATGAATTTGAGATAGTTAATGAGTTTTTTTTTATGTTGTGTGGAATGTATTCAAAGATTTTTGTGCCATGTGTTGAAAAGGAATGGTTATCACGATGATTTGTGTATGGGTGAGTGCGTGTGTGTGTGCGTGTGTGTGTGTGTGTGTGTGTGTGTGTGTGTGTGTGTGTGTGTGTGTGTGTGTGTGTGTGTGTGTGTCTTTTTGCGAATGCAAGTGAACCACAAAACAATTTTGCCTGAGAATGGAGGTTATGGGCTCTTTCTCTTATTGTGATTCTGACGGGGAAAGCTTAAATTGAAAGGAACCTATTAAACATTTCAGTCTTTGTTGGACTGAAAGCCATTTAGTTTCACTTAGATGTGATCAGTAATGTCCAGTTTATGCAGAGTTGGTAAATTATATTTGAAGTAGTTTGCTTAGCATCTTGATATAATTTACAGAGCATGTAAGTCCTTTTAGGAGATTGAAGGGATGACTGGGAGTTCATATTTTCACTGTGATATTAAAATTGTGTTGTTTATAACTTCTGTTGTAGCAGAGTAGAGATCATTCAAGCCCGGGATAATAGTTTTTGAATATTAACTGTGGTATACTTGATATATAGTTGGAAGCAGAGATCATGATCTATTCTCATTCTAATGTTCCTAAAGGAGTGTATTGTTTCTAAAGGGTTATTACGGTTGTCTATTATATGCCAGTCTACAGGAACCAAAGCTAAGCTAGTTTTGTCAGTTCCAAAAATGATTGCTTATCAAAGCTATTTTGTGAAGACTCCAAAAATGATTGAGTTGATTTTCTTACTGAGATAAAGATCAATTTTCTGCTGTTAAGCCATTTTGCAACAGTTTTGTGGTCTGCTTGGGGCTGGGCTGAGTTATTACAGATTCTGCTGTTAAGCATGCCCTGTAAATTGAGATGTTATCAGCATACAGCAAAATTTAAGTATGAGGGTTTATTAGACGGAATTTGTTTACTCACACGTGGGCACACACACACACACACACACACACACACACACACACACACACACACACACACACACACACACACACACACAAGCATACACACACATATTTTGGACATCTTTGGTCAAAGTGGCTTGGTTAGATGTAGAGGGACCTACTCTTACTATGAATTTGCAGATGGAAAGGAAGTTAAGGAACCATTGAATTGCTTTATTGCTCAAGCTCTTTGCTAATAGTGAGATCTGAAATTCTTGTTGATAAATCCGATTAAAAAATAATGAGATCAATAAAAACAATACTAGTTATGGTGAAGTATGTCCATTTTAATTAAAATGTCATTTTGTTAGAGTTAAGATGGCTGCCATAGATTCCCTGCTGATTTACTGTGTGTCCATTTGCTTTTATGCATTCTGTGACCTCACATGTAAGTAGTTTTACCAGGATTTTGCCAAGTAGTGAGTAGATAAATAAAGAGCTGGGATTGATGATTTTTGTGATGAGTTTAGTTAAGGTGCTTTTCCTAATAGTTAGAAAGTTGTAACAAAAAGACAGGTTATAAAAGAGCTCGATGGTAGGAGATTATAGGAGAGTATGCAATTTAACAAAGCTTTAATAGATATATGACCCTGTATGAGTTTATTACATTTCATCTAAATACATGATATCTAAACAGAAGTGATTTGAAACAAAAATAATCTAACACATACTTCATCCAAACCTAGTATAAGTCGAAACACATAAAAAGAGAAAACAATCTGTTTTTTTGCAGGAGGGCAAGCCCACACTCCCTTAACTTACATACACCATGGTTACACTATAGCAGAAAAAGGGGGGAAAACACTTAAATTCCATCAACAGCTTGCACATTCCAGCACACTGGGTAAAGCAAACCGCTATATAATCTATAAATTTATAAGAAATCTAATGCCAGTGATCAAAAAATGATAACATTTCCTTAGTATCAGAGTTGTAGGTATTAGTATATACTTTAGGCTGGCACTATAAGTGATAGGTAACTGTTTTAGACCATTTATGTTTACAGGAAGTGATAGATCACTTGATCGTAATGTGTGTGTGTGTGTGTGTGTGTGTGTGTGTGTGTGTGTGTGTGTGTGTGTGTGTGTGTGTGCGTGTGTGTGTGTGTGTACGTGCGCGCGTGTGTGTGTGTGTGTGTGTGAGAGTGTGTGTGTGCGTGTGTGCGCATGTGTGTGCATATGTGTGTGTGAGTGTGTGTGTGTGTGTGTGTGTGTGTGTGTGTGTGGATTGTGTTTGTGCTAACATTTCTCCTCTGTAACCTTTTTTTTTCAGTAAAATGTGACAAGTTAGCAAAACTTGAAAATGTTTTCCAACTCAGAGTAGATTATACAACTAGATTCTACCCACTTTAAATAAGCATCTGCCTAACTATTAACTCATTTTGCTCTAAGCAGCTTAAATAATATTGTAACTAGTCACATTTTCTTCTGGTAATTGTTTAAAACCTTGTTTGTAACAACTCACATACTTGTCTGCCAATTGTTAATACTCTGTATAATTGAATTGCCTGAGGAGCTTTTTTTCTCTCCAGGACTCTGCTTGTAAGATCCTATAGCTGATTGTTACTACTATGTTACTAAAATTTAATAAATTGTTTTCTAGTCCTGAGCAGCTTTTCTACCTGGGTCTCTGCTGAAAATGAGCCAAAACTCAGCTAGCCTAACCCGGTTAACAAATGTAAAATAAATGTAAAATACATAAAATAAAAAATTTGAGTGCAGTGACATTTATCTGCTGCAGACTATCAATAACAGCTGTGAATTTATGCCATGATGTGTTGTTGGGTACTATGCAAAAGTGTACTCTCATTGTAGTACAAAGGGATTTTTACAACAAAAGAAATATGTGGTTTACCACATAATATGTGACTGTTGAGAGGTATGCTTGGAAGACATTGTTTCTTATTCCATTCAAGTTAATTTACAGAGTTTTATAACCATAGACTTTGATATGTAATCCCTTCTTAACCAGTGTTTCATAAGGAGAAAATGTCTTTTGCATATCATTGTGTCAGATTTTACTTTTAAACAAGCAATTCATCTTATTGCCTGAACAAAAGAACAAAGGGAAAAGATTGCTACATATTTCAGATGTGCACAGTTTACCAGGAACTACACTGAGAGAAAAAAGCATGTCAAAAATATGAGTAGGTCTTTGTCTCTTTAAAGAAAACAAGAATTTCCAGTTGCAAGAGAAACTCTGGTTAAATGGCTAACTCACTGCATTATTTTTGTTGTGATAAATCTGGTGAGATTTTGATGGGTATTTGAAAGTCACTGCACTATTCCAGCAGCTAGTTGTACTACCTTTCCAAAAACATATAATAAACTTGTGCTATTTGTGAGGGAGGACCTTGGTCAGTAGGCCGCATGTTCAGAAAACACTGAATGTTAACAGTGCAGTCCAGCAGTATGTCTAGCTTTGAAAAGGCAGTCCTGCAAGGTTTGCTGTCATGCATCTCTGCCAAAGATAGTCTTTGAAACTCTCCTTAATTGTCATATAAGAATTTTCTTTGACGAAAGGTATACGGTTACCATGCCAATATTTTATTTATTTATTAATCTCTTAACCAGAATAACAGGCTGACCAAGACAGACTCATTTCAGTTTCAACCCAGCAGAAACACACAAAATTGCTGTATAAAAATACCTCCTACACAGTCACAACACTTGATCCAACAAATCATAAGTAGAATAATAAACAAAAAAAAAAAAATCAGGCCCCTAATAAACATATAACAAAATAGCATAAAATAAACTGCATATTGACAGTCTTTGAAAGAGATTGAGAGTTGCAGACAAAACAAGGCTAAGACATAAGAGAGTGAGAATGCTGCTGCATTGTAGAGCGCCTTCCCACTACACCTGACTTGTTATGTTCTTCCTTTCAGCATAGAAACATTTACTTATAAAGTTGTTTTGTTGTGTTTTTTTTTTTGGATGAGGTTAGCTTATTGAGAGGTTTATTTCTGGAATAATCAAAGGTGATATGAAGAAATTTAGACATTCCTGTTTTATCAGGTGCCAGTTTACAAAGGTGCATCCTCACAGTCGGGCATAACTACAAAAAGGTCCATGACTAACTAATGAGATTTTTTTAGGCATGAAGGATGTGCATATGTTAAATGTTGCAGGTCTCTTTCTCTCTCTCTCTCTCATTTATGTCTCCACATACAGCTAAGTTTTATACATGTAAACATGTGCAGGAATATTGTGTAAGCATGCAATAGAGTCATCTGGTTGAACTATCAAAATTTTGACCACACAAACATTGAAAAAAATTATCAAAACTTAGCAATTCAATCAGACACACACACACAAAATTAAAATTATTAAAGAATTTCTTTTGCAGGGAAGCAAACCCCTCTGAAACATCTATACCCCCTGCAACATTTATATACGACGTCCAAGATTATACTGCAGTGGGTTAAGGGCAAATTCCCAGTCCCAGCTTTATCAGGATATTCTCATACATGCAAAGACTGGCAAAATGCGGTGTATTTTCCATTACTTTTGCCAGTCTTTTCTCCACAGGGACTGCCTGATACTTGGAGTAATTGATTGACTCTATATATATATATATATATATATATATATATATATATATATATATACACACACACACACACACACACAGTGGATATAAAAGGTGTACACACCCCTGTTAAAATATCAGGTTTTTGTGATATAAAAAATGAGACCACAATAAATCATTTCAAAACTTTTCCCACCTTTAATGTGACCTATAACCTGTACAATTCAATTGATAAACAAACAAATTTGCTAGGGGAAAATATAAAAAATAAAAAACATACAATAAGCTGGTTGCATAAGTGTGCACACCCTTAAACTAATTCTTTGGTGAAGCACCTTTTGATTTAATTACAGCATTCAGTCTTTTTGGGTAGGAGTATATCAGCATGGCACATCTTGACTTGGCAATATTTACCCACTCTTCCTTGCAAAATTGCTACATGTCTTGTCAGATTGTGAGGGCATCTCTTGTGCACAGCCCTCTTCAGGTCATCCCACAGATTTTCTGTTGGATTTAGGTCTGGGCTCTGGCTGAGCCATTCCAAAACTTTAATTTTCTTCTGGTGAAGCCATTATTTTGTTGATTTGTTATATGCTTGAGTCATTGTCACATTGAAAGGTGAAATTCCTCTTCATCTTCAACTTTCCAGTAGACACCTAAAGGTTTTGCGCCAAAAGTGACTGGTATTTGAACTGTTCATAATTCCCTCCACCTTGACTAAAGCTCCAGTTCCAGCTGAAGAAAAGCAACCTCAAAGCATGATACTGCCACCACCATGCTTCACCGTAAGGACTATGTTCTTATGGTGACGTGAAGTGTTGTTTTGGCACAAACTTACCTTTTGGAATTGTGGCCAAAATGTTCAATCTTGGTCTCATCAGACCATAACACATTTTCCCACATGCTTTTGGGAGATGATCTATTGTTTTGCAAATTTTAGCCTGGCCTGGATGTTTTTCTGTATAAGAAAAGGCTTCTGTTTTGCAACCCTACCCCACAGTCCAGACTAATGGAGAATACGGGTGATTGTTGTCACATGTAGTACACAGCCAGTACTTGCCAGAAATTCCTGCAGCTCCTTCAGTGTTGCTATAGGTCTCTTGGCAGCCTCCCTGACCATTTTCTGTCTTGTCTTTTCATCAATTTTGGAGGGACATCCAGTTCTTTGCAGCGTCACTGTTGTCCCATATTTTTTCCACTTTTTGATGACTGTCTTCACTGTGCTCTATGGTATATCCAATGCTGTGGACATTTTTTGTACCTTTCTCCTGAATGATACCTTTTAACAATGAGATCCCTTTGATGCTTTGTTAGTTCTGTGTGAGCCATGGCTTTTGCTGTAGCAGGCAACTGAGTAAATATCAGGAAAGTCCTACTAGGACAGCTGAACTTTATTTGGAGTTAATTGGAGCCTCTTTAATTGATGGCAGGTGTGTACCCAAGAAGACTGAATGCTGTAATTAAATCAAAAGGTGCTTCAACAAATTATAAGTTTAAGGGTGTACACACTTATGCAACCAGCGTATTGTACATTTTTTATTTTTTATATTTTTGACTAAACAGATTTGTTTTTCAATTGAATTGTACAGGTTACAGGTCACATTAAAGGTGGGAAAAGTTTTGCAATGATTTATTGTGGTCTCATTTTTTATATCACAAAAAACTGGCATTTTAACAGGGGTGTGTACACTTTTTATATCCACTGTATATATACACACACACACACGCACACACACACACACACACACACACACACACACACACACACACACACACACACACACACACACACACACACACACACACACACACACACACACACACACCCATTTAGGTTCATAGCTAAGTACTAGGCTAGCTGCCCTTGCAAGCCATTTAAGCATAGACAATGTCCCTTTCTGTGCTTGAATTAACATATCCAATTTGGTGTTAGATTGGCCTTACCTATCCTGTGGTTGGTAATTATATATTTCCCCTAGTGAGAATAACTGGAATTATACCATGGATAATTTCAGGGGTCCCATGCATAGTATAAAGCATTTAGGTTACCTCTACATACAGCTACCTCTGTCCATTCATGGAATAGGGGGGCAGTCCTGAGATACATTTTCTAAAACCTATCCATAGATCTAAGTTGTGTTTGAATATTGACAGGGATGACCGTTGTTTTACATGGAGTCTGTTTCAAAGCAGTGGTATCCTCTGTGAGATATACTTGTCCCTTCAAACCATTATAATGATGGTACAAAAGAGGTTTACATCCTCAGACCAAGTTTCTGATGCCATTTGACTTGCTGATGTGCAGTAGGTCCATCAGTATAGCATTGGGAATGCCTGTTATGCCAAACACAGGTCATCTCTTAGCAGTCTGTAGGATATAGAGTATAATGACAGGGTTTTAATTCAGTCCATGCAGGACATATTTTTAGGCCTTGTCACCTTTGAGTAAGGTATCTCTGTGAACGTTCCACTTGTTGCATGTCTGTGGAATAGAACATGCCAAAAAGGCATTACACTAAGTAATTGGCCAAATAAGGGCTGAGTAAATACAAACAATGACATCACTAGATCTAAACGGAATCCCTTTGTTTATAAGCTACACAGTATAGAAGGAATTTCTTTCAACAGTGGACACATGTTGATCTAAAGTTAGGTCACTGTACATATAAGTTCCCAAATCCCAAACAAGTGGGTCAACTCTTAGAAGCGTAATGCCAATGTGCTAGTTCAGCAGGGTTGACAACTTCCCAAAGGATACAATAATGCATTTTTTGGCATTTAGTTTCAGTCCATATTTTGGCACCAGTTATTTATTTGGGACAAACCTTTCTACAGGATGGGTAAGTCATTTGGGTAGTCAGTGACTGTTCCTAGCTTGCAGTTATCTGCAAACTTAGGCAGCCAAAGCCCTTTGATAATGGCCTTTACTTCTGAGAAGTAGATGAGAAGTGGATGCCAAACAGGAGATACTCCAGTACTTAACCACACACACACACACACACACACACACACACACACACACACACACACACACACACACACACACACACACACACACACACACACACACACGCACACACGCACATACACACACGCACACACACACACACACACACACACACACACACACACACACACACACACACACACACACACACACACACACACACACACACACACACACACACATACATGTATATGTGGTTGTGTGTGCCTATGCATGGAAATGTGCTTGAGTACAAGTGATTTATTTTCTTGATTTTGGACAATAGGTAAGCCTCACTAAGCAGACCCACCAGACCCACTTTACAGAGGAGTCATGTCCGTGCATATATGTGAATATACATACACATATGCTTGGTTTGAGAGATTTGCAGAATGAACATTTAAACTGCTGTTTTTACATGCTCAGAATACAGAAGTGTACCATTCACCCACTAGAGCAAAGCAAGCCATTACCCAGTCAGTCTGTCTCCTATAGGTGGCCTTCTACCCCTCAAAATGCTAATATAAGCTACCAGCTGTGCAGATGAATGCTCAATCACTGCATCAGTGAACTGGCAGTCCAGCCAAGACTTCTAGTGAACAGATGAGTCTGATGCAAGGACTTAGGGTATTATACGTCTTTGTCTGATAAAATGTGGAACACATGAATCAGATAAGCAACATTGAAAATAAGACAGTTTCATTATATGTATAGGCAGTTTTCTCAGCAGGACCTATTTCAGTAGCAAAGAATTATTCAGACCCATAGGAATATAGACCTGAACTATATATATATATATATATATATTATATAAATAATAAATAAATAAAATAAAAAAATATATATATATACATATGAGAGAGTGGAGATTATAAAGGATTACTAGCCTAAGCAAGCTAATTTCAAATTGCACCAAATGTATTAACTCATCTATTTAATATATGAATTTACATTTCAAGGTCAAGTTTGACTAATTATTAATTAAAAACCTAATAGCATTTTGGATTGCCTAAGCAGGATAGCAATTTCTCACAGAAAAATAATGTATACTTTTATATTAAAGCCGCATTTTAAAATATGCTGTTATATCCCAGGTGTAGTCAGTGTCCTTCATTTGTGTTGTGATTGTATACTGTGCGTGTGTGAGTGCATGCACATGTGTGAGATATTGCTTCTTTACCTGCTGTTTCTGTTGTTTATTCAACTGTTTCAAATATTGTTTACTTAATATAGGATTTTTTTCTTTATAACTTATGGATGGTTTCAGAGTTCAAGACACTACAGTGTTATATTCATTAGGAAGAGTGTGAATATCAGGACAGTGATTCTATTCTGTGATTTTTTTTTTTGATTTCTCCAAGTCTTTTGGGTTTCCTAATACCATGATGGGAATGGACCCCATTCCTAAGTCAGAGTACGATTAAAGTTCATGAAATTAGTATTATTTCATTCTTTGATGTTAGCCAAAAGTGCACTTCGCAGTACCCGCAATGTGCCCAGCAGTGACTCCTTCTGCAATTCATATGGTGTTCATTGAATTGGTAACATATCTAAATATGATTGTAAATTCTTTTTTATAAGACCAGTTGCTCCAACTACTGCTGGAACTGTCTTGGTATCTTTCTTCCACATGGCTCTCGTTTCTGCCTGCAGACCAAGATATTTTATGACTTTGTGTCTCTCTGTACACAAGACACTATAGTCATTAGGTGTGGCAATTTCAATGATCAATGCTACTTTTGTCTTCTTTTCTTGGATCACTATGTCCGCTTTTCTAGCATCTATCTTTTGGACTGTTGGTACTGGGTGATCCCATGTGATGTAAACTTCATCATTTTCTATGATTCTCTGTGGCTCGTTTCTAATGTTTTTCAGCCATTTCGATACCATAATGTCTGCACAATCTCCAGTGTAACAATCTCACCATATTATTATGCCTTTCAGTATACAGTCCCTCTGCCATTAGAGCATCACAACGAGCAATAAGGTGCGTAACTGTTTCCAACTCGGTTCCACAAAACCTACATCTGTCTGTTTCTCCCACATGTTCAATGGACTTAGTAAACCAATGTGTACGCAGCCCACTATCTTGGGCTGCCAATATTAACCTTTCATTTCTTGATGTAAATTCACCTCTCCTTAACCATTCCTGCGTTTGTTCTTGATCAACATGAGGCTCTTCCAGAAGTGTTTTATACTTGCAACTATATTTATGTTTTTTCCACATTTCTTGCCTTGTCATCTGATCCTTCACCTTATATTCTTCTTTTTCGTTTTTAGCACATTCAGTTGCTGCCTGGTTTTTATCCACTTCTGGTTTGATTTCCATTCCTCTTTGACATTTTGGTTCTGTATATGTTTTTACAACGTTAAAACACGTGTAATGTTGTAATGGAAATGGGAACTGCAGAAAGAGATTGGATGAGATTGATAACATTTCTAATTTGTTTTCTCAGAAAATACAGTTGCTTTTGTTTAAATATCTGTGCACTCCCTAACTGCCACTACTTGTAGACTTTGCTTTTGTACTGCTGTTAGATTATTTATTTTATTTGTTTAATTACTTTGCTTTTTTCACTTAGTCCAACTAAGTTGTAACCTGTTTTCAGGGAAGACCCAAGGTAGTATTTATCCTGACTAGGATAAATTTGGCCCAGCTACTGGAGATATTAACTTATTTTTTTTCTGATAATTGCCATGGGAACCTTTATGGCCATCTGAGCTACCATGAGCTTCTACAAACTCAAACAGATGGGACCTCACTTAATATTTTATCTGAATGCAAATACCTCAGAAGTGCAACCCCCTCTTCATGCTACACTGCAGTGGTAGTGCTGGAAAAAATAATCCAAACACCAGGTGTGGGAATACAAAAATCTAAATTTGGGGTGTGTGCGACCTGATGAAGCACTGGTGATTCCGAGTAATTGACCCATCCCAAATGATAGACTGGACAAATGTGCTATGTAATTTGGTTTTGCTAGATGAAAACAATATTAGCATAAATTAGCTGCAATCCTTATCAGGCAGTCTAGGTTATATTTTGCTTTGGGAATTGCTTAATAATTTCAAGTTAGTACACTTGAGGCATATGGCACACAAGCTTTCTTTCTGCACTTTTGTGAAATCTCATTTCCTCATCCCTCTTTTGAAAGTGGATTTAAAACTCACCCCATTTTTTTCACAATGTACTACATTTAAATTAAATAACTTGTACATGATCAATGAAATGTCATAATTTTTTAACATTTACAGTTTAAATGTAATAGTATAAATGCCACTCTGGGTCTTCCCTAAAAAGATGCCACTAGCCTATAGGGACTAACCTGGTCAGCAAAGTATAAATAAATAAAAATAAAATAAATAAAAATGATTGTTATGTGAAAGAGCAACAGAAATGGCAAAAACCTCAAGGAAATTAAAGAAATCAAAACAGTCACATAGCACCTTAAAAAGTAGTCGCACAAAGAAACTAGTGAGAATCATCTTAAAGAAGATTAGGCCTTGTCAAGGCCTTACATCTCCTTTATACCCAAGTGTTTCAGTCATATATTCTGTCCCCATATAACGTGAATAGTTATCATACCGACCCCTTATTACCCGTGGGGTAATGCTTCCCCTCTCTGGGAGATGAAAACTTATAGCTGTAACAGTTAATGTCTTTGTTGTGATGCAGTTGTAGATAAAATTTAAGATTGATAATCTGGCATTCAGGAGGTTCATACCTTAACCTCTTATTCTCGGAGACCTAAATAGAGACTGGACCCAACTTATATCCATTACCACTAGTGGCAACATAAAGTTATATGGCTTTCCACAACTCATTGATATTCCAACTAGGCACGATAAACCCACCATAAAGATGATTATTTTAGATTGGATACCATCAACAAAACCTAGTAACATCACCACTGTCAGCTCACTACCAAAGAGTGTAAGTGAACGTCTGCCAGGTTTCATTACTAGGGTCTTAAAGTGCTCAGTCAAACAACATCTCAATAAGTCAGTATGTAACCTACCCAAGTATAATGCGGGTAATTTTATCTCCACACTGAGAGCTTTCTAAAGACACTTCCTCTAGGTGAAGCCACTACAGAGTTTAATAAAACCTTTACCAATATTCTAAATGAACGTGCTCCCATAAGAAGCAATTGAGTCAAACACAATACTTCACTATGGGTATCCCACAGGCAAGGACTGGAAAATATGGCACATAAAAAAAAACAATAAAATCTCATAAAATTCAGGAAGCTAAGAAATAAAGCCAAATATAACATAAAACAGGGCAAAATACCCTTCTATAGCATTTTGCAAAGAATCAACTTTACCCATTCCTCCAATGAAGCTCTGGAAACTTGCACTGTAACTTCCAATGGGCAGAGCCTAAGCTTTTGATAGAATCAAATTATTTCCTCACATTTCAAACAAATGTTCATGTCTTTGGAGCTGTAGGGGTCACCAAAGAGGTAAGTGGCAAACTTTTCAGCACAAGCTATTTTACAGTGGTAGTATTCTTTAGGTTCTAGGTCTTAAACTGGATTTTATACGTCATACGTTATACGTCAAAAGCCTTTAAGCATTATAGATAAGATCACCAGCTTAAATATAAACCCCTGTGTCACTAGATGGATTGCAAACTGGCTCAAGGACAGAACCCACATGGTTAGAATTGCTGGAGCCATGTCAGACTCCAAACCAGTTACAAGTGGTGTCCCACAAGGCTCAGTCCTGGGACCTCTCTTGTTCAGTATATATTTCTCGGAGGTACAGGCCAACATGGAAGGACTGTGGCTGACCAAGTTCGCAGATGACTGCAAACTGGGCGCCATAATCGACTCTCCAGCCGACACAAGCATCCTCCGAAAGGGCCTCATAGAAACAGACAACTGGTGCCAGAGCCATGGCCTCAAGCTAAATGCCAAAAAGTGTATAGTCATCCCCTTTGGCGAGAACAAAGTGCCCACAAATTACCACATAGGTGGTAATCCATTAAGTACAGAAGAAGTAATTAGGGACCTGGGGACCCAAGTTGATAGCAATCTCTCATTTGACAACCACGTGGCCAAAGTGGTTAGAAAAACATTTTATATAGCCCACCTAATCATGAAGGGATTCACATGTAGATCAGGGGAGGTCATCGGGCCTCTTTACTCATCCCTCATCAGGCCCATAATTGAGTACAATGCCCCCTTTGGGATGTACCTTACCAGACACCTGCAGCAACTGGAAAGACCCCAAAAGTACCTCACCAAGAGGATCAAAGGGCTCAAACAGATGCCATATGCTGCCCGGTTAAAGAAACTCCAGCTCTACTCAGTGGCATACCGCCTGTTCAGAGGTGATCTGTGCCTGACGTATAAAGCCATGTCCAACCCGGAATTAATGGACATGCTGCACCTCAGAAAATCCAAATCCCATCGAGCTACGCTCGAGAGACTTGAACCTCAGCACTGAAATAAATAGGACATGTTGGAGGGACAGATTCATAACCCAGAGGCTCCCTTCACTCTGGAATAAAATCCCAGTCCAGGTTAGGCAGAGTCCCTCATTGACTCTCTTCAAGAGGAATCTTGATGAGTGGATGGGAGATCGTAGGTTTACCCTGGGTATCACTTCTGTGTCACTGTTAGACAGAGGCACAGTATACTAACCTCAAAAAAGGGCATAGCAAAATAAATTTAAAATGGGTGGCGAAAGCCAAACACATTCTGGCTAGGCTTATAAATGCCCTAGGGCAGATAGCCTAGTATGAACCTATGAACCTATACTAAACACAGTAGCTATTGAGTTTGCAATATTCTGTAAACTGTCTTAGCAACCACTGAAGCTGCACACATACTATTTACAGCAATTTGTTCATGCAGCTGAGAGCTTTCATATGAGGCTAAGCAGTTATGTCTATGCTTTTTGGTTGTCGAAATTTTTAGAAAAACATGACATTTATGGCAATATAAATTAATATTATATAAACAACAATTAATATCTCTTTACCTGCACTAGACAGAGGTTAACTATCAATAAAGTTGTTTGCCACTGTGTAAGGTTTAAGATGAAATTTGTTAATACTTTGTATATAGCATGGTTTTGGAATTATTGATGTAAATAGGAACAAGAACTATTTCATGCCTAGAGGTGTTAGTAGGATGTAACTGCATTAGCAAAGGCATCCAGAGGTGTCACTTGGCAAAACAACTCTGGACATCTGTCCAATGCCTTATCATCCCAGACAATCTCCTCCAGCCCAACTCCTTCCCCAGTTTCTCACCAGCCACTATAGCAGCAACTTAAACAATTACTTCCTTTAACCAGTCTCATGCAGTAATTAAGAACAAATTCACCACTGACACACAGCCCTCATACCAGACACCAACGTCTTACTCATACCTGTCCCTACTACCACTATGAAGAAATACTTCCAAAAAGTGAAAAGCACCAGTCAAGTTGCACAACCTCCCATTGAATAGCTTAAAACCACATCTTAAGCTATAGCATATCTCATTTCTACACTAATTAAAAGATCCATTCTAGACTGTCCCACCCCATCCATGCATCCAAAAAAAAAGCTTACATAGTCCCACTTCAAAAAGGAAGATCCTCTATTGAATACTATAATTTCAGAAACTCAGGGAACCTGGTCTTGCCTCTATTCCTAGATCTGTCAAAGGCATTTGATGCTGTATCTCATGTAAAAGTATTACGAAGAGATTTGCTGTTAGGCCGCTCCTCTTCCTCTGTCTCATAGCTTTAAAGCTCCTTAACATACAGACAGATAGAAAGATACCAAGCTGTTAAATGGCAGCAAGACAAGTAAGTCCCCATGTATAGCCATTATTATTGGTCTGCCACAGGGGATCCTACTAGGACCAGAACACCTGGAGGAAACCCACACGAATGCAGGGAGGACATGCAGACTCCGCACAGAAGGCACCCCAGCCAAAAATTGAACCGGAGAGCCTCTTGCTGTGAGACAGCAATGCTACTACTGCACCATCCACATGCAGATGATTCCAGCCTATAAGAACTACAAGCAGTAACACAAGAATCCAATGCATCAATTGAATACTGGTTAAATAATTCCCAACTCTTGTTAAATACTAAGAAAACTAAACTGCTCATATTCACCCCACATCTTCTCAAAATAAAACATACTTCAATGTTACCTCAAGAGATAATACAGTAATTGAGCAAATACCCAACATAGTGGTTGCAATCAATGATTATTAGAAATGTGACCTTCACTTTCAAACCGTCATCAAAAAACAACATAAACATGGCCCGTTATATAGAACAAAACCATTTGTGACAAATAAACCAACAGAAACTATTGCCACAACTTACCTTTTGCCCATCCTACTATAGACATCCCCAATGTTCATAGATCTACATTGTAACATTATAATAGAATAGCAAGATTTGCCACCAATAGGCCATACAGAACACACCATTGCTTAGCCATTAGAGAGCTTAACTGGATTGCCCAGTCTCATCCACTGCAACCAGCTACTACTTTCTGACTGTCTCATATCTAAGCCCAATAAATACCCTACCTTAAAGGGCATGCTACAGCAATACTGCCTTAACAGGCTCTCCACTCAAAGTATAAACTGTCGTTATCCACCACTAAATCCAGTACCATAATTGGTGACTCAGTGTATTCCAGCTGTGTGTCCAAGCACTGGAATTCTGCACCATCTAAATTATAACAGCTTGAAAACCATCAAACTTTCAAATCATGTCTGAGAACACCTCATTATTTCCTGGTTATGCAGCTGTATAACTTGTTGATAATGTCACTTATCAATACTCTTCATCTACTAGACTCTCAACTCTACTGTCTCCTTCCTCTCAGTTTCACCCAACAACTACTAGTATGCCTAGCTATCTATATCACCCAATCTTCCTTCTCAACTTCTTATCCCACCAAGAGGAGACCCCAACAAATTTCAGTCTACAGGATAATGCAAACAGTCAGCCAGCCATCTGCAGTCTCATCCATCTAACGTCATGCTGTCATTGACATCAGATTTCATTTTTTTCTTGCATTCTTTAACCTTGCTGAACTATACTGTCATTGTACTCATGAGGGATCTGTATTAATTGTGTGCAAATTGTAGAGATCTTTTCGCCCTGAGCTTCCACTGAAATTTTTTTTTTATGCCCATTCAGACCTTCCCTGTAATCAAATGTAAAGAAATTAATTAAGCCAGGTTAGGTGGATAAGCCTCCTTCCATTTCCCATGTTTTCTCCCTCCCCTTTTTTCCTAGCATAGCCATCATGCTGTGTTTCAGCATCGAACTGCCACGAGCAAAACAGCAACCCTCATAACCCCCCCCCACACACACACACACACACACACACACACACACACACTGGAAGGACAGCAGCTATTGTTACTTCTTATAACCTCCCTTCTAGTAATCCAAGTCCATTACTGAACCAAGCTCACTGGTGACATAGTTAGAACCCCAACATCTGCACTAGTGGCTCACCTTAGTTGTGAGCAGTGTATATCTGCAATGACAGAATGATAAAATCAGAGAATGTTTGTTCAGAGCTGGTCTTGAGTGTTTATTTATTTTATTTTAATCATTTGGCTAAGGCATTTGACACAGTAACCTATGCGTGGATTCTGCATATATTAAATAAAATGAATATTACTGGTTTTATAGGCACATGGACTAAAAACTGGCTTCACAACAGGAAATGCAGAGCAAAAATTAATGAGTCCTAGTCTGTGTTAAAAAATATAGGATTTGGGGTGCCTCAGAGTATGGTTCTAGGTCCTTTCCTATGTTATAGGGTCACAGGTTCAAAGGAGGTTATTAGGCTAATGACTCTAGGGCCCTTACAAGCCTAGCCAAGTTCAACCTTTGTTCCCTTAAGGCATTAGAGATATGGTATATGAATCAGCACCAACTACCCCTATCCAAGAGGGACACAGGTGAAACCCCTGGGGTGAATTTGTGTTTTCCCATCCAATCGTCTAAGTTACACTTAAAAAGAGTTAAATAGGGGCTCTGTTTAACCTGTATTGGAAATTTATTCCAGATGAGAGGCAATCTCTGGGAGCCATATCTGTCTCCCCAGCATGCCCTGCTGTTGTTACATGCTAGGTTAAGGTCCCTAGAGTGAGTGAATCGTGTACCATTTGACTTATGAATGTGCAGCACTTCCATTAAGGCAGGATCAGAACTTGCTCTGTATGCAAAGCACAAGTCGCCTCTCAGTACCCTATATGATACAGAGTATAATGACAGTGATTTCAGTCTGTCCACATAAGACATGCTGAAGACCCTGAAATCTCTTTGTGAGGAAGCTTTGAGGTCTCCATTTGCAGCAGGTGCCTGTTTAGGTGCATACCAAAGGGAGAGTTGTACTCTTATTATTTGCTTGATGAGGGAAGAGTACAGGAGGGCTATAACCTTTTTTTTCTGGAAGCTATGCCCTTGCTTATAAGGTGAGCAATGCAGAAGGCCTTCCTTACCACTGTGGAGACATGATAATCAAAAGTAAGGTTGCTGCCAACCTGTGTGCCCATATCTCTCACCACTGATTTAGAGCTTAGGGTGTTGTTGCTAATATGGTAATCTGCATGGACATCACCTTTGACAAAGGGGGTGATAATGCATTTTTTGGACTGAGTTTAAGACCATGACTTTGGCACCAATCATTGGTTTACGTAAGTCCTTATTTTAGAATGTTGACATCATTTGGTTACTCATTGACTGCTCCCAGTTTGCAGTCATCAGCTAATTTTGTCAGCCACAGACCTTTCATTTTTGCCAGTACTTCTGAGAAGTAGATTCCAAACAACAGGGGGCCCCAGCACTGATCCCTGTGTAACACCACTGGTAACAATTCTGCTGGTGGAGATGGAGTCCCCTATTTTGACTGTATGTGCTTGGTCGATGAGCCAGTTTGCAACCCACCTGACAGTATATGAGTTGACCCCCAGCTAGGTAAATTTTTCAATGATGCCAAAGTGGGGGATTGTGTCAACGACCTTGGCCAAGTCAAGGTAGGCCATATGCACAGATCTGCCTTCATCCAGAGCTTTGGAGACAGTCTCAAAGAAGTCCACCAGGTTCAACAGGCAGGATCTCCCTTTAACAAAACCAAAGTGGGTCGGGTTAAGTGCTTGAAGGTCTCCTATATCTTTGTTGATTGGGTCACTGATGATTGTCTCCATGTTCTTGCAAATAAGGCCGGTTAGGCTAATGGGTCTATAGTTTTCAGGATCACTGGATGCACCCCCATTGTGCAAGGGGATGATAGTAGCTGTTTTCCATTCAGCAGGAACAAAATCAGTGCTTAGGCTGTGGTTGAAGACAGTACCCAATGGTGTTGCTAACTCCTGTTTTAAACCATTGAGAATGTAGCCTGGGATGTTATCAAGTCCCATAGATGCTGTGTCTTTGGCCTTGGAGAGAGTGTTTAAGACCTGCTCTTTAGAGATACTAGGTGGAGAATAAGTGGTATGAATATTTTGGGGTATATGTGGTGGGGAACGGGGGGGGGGGGGTTCACTGAACCTGTCTGCAGGTTGGCTATTTCCACTTGTTCATTATATGTGGTACCATTTACTACCAGTTCAGTGCAAATCTGGGCATTTCTTGTAAGGTTTCAGATGTAGCTAAAGAATGCCTTATGGTTATCCTTAGTTAGGGATGCTAATCTAGATTCATAGTTAGCTATGGAGGACTTTACAAGATGTATTATTTGCTTGTGCTTTTTCAAGCTGATAAGGGTGTGCTTCCAATTCTGAGATCATTCCTTCTTTCTCTTTGACAGCAATTTCTTATTATTATTATATAAGCTGTTTATGGTAGATGTCCACCAAGCAGGTTTGTGTTTTTTTTTTTGAGGATGTTGCTTTGGTCCTATCAGGAATGTCTGAGTCAGTACAATTATATAGATGTTTATACAGTGCATTGCTGCATATCCCAGTATATGTGACCTTGCCTCAGTGGGGACAGGAGCTTTGAAGCTATTAGTGCCTTTTCTTAAGAGGCTGCAGTTGACTTTGGAGAAGTTTTTTTGCCTACTTTTTCCTGGGGGGGGGGATATAATGCTATTGTTACTTTGAAAAAGACTGATTTATGATCAGACTTCACCAGGGAGGGCTGCACATTTGTGATGGTGCACTGTTCTACCATGTTGGCGAGTACCAAGTCTAGAATATTATGCCGCTTGTGGGAGAGCCAGCTATCTGCTCCAAGACATATGAGTTAATGAAGTCCAAGAACTTTTAGGCAAGTGTGTTTGTACACATATAATTTACCCAATCTATGGCTGGGTAGTTAAAGTCACCCTTACCAGGGTGGTTGGTTATATTTTGAGTGACTCAAGTAGATCCAAGTAGGCAGTATGGATATCACAGTTCATGGAAGGGGATCTATAGCTGGCAATAACATGGAGTGGGATCTTTCCTATAGTTATTTGCACATGCAGTAACTCTAGGGAATCATTCTGTTTAACAAATCTGGAGGTGCATTTATCTTTTATGGATAGTGATACTCCTCCTTTAGTTTTCACCTATTCATTTCGTGGTCTGAACATGTGGAACATTATATCCCAGTATGGCCAGGGTGCTCTTCGCAGCCTTGAACCAGGTCTCTGTGACTACACAGATGTCCACATCTTCAAGGTGAGGAGTGCTTCCAGTGAGTGCAGTTTCAGATTTAGACTCCTGGTGTTTAGCAACATAACCTCAAGGTTGTTTTTTGAGGATATTTTTACATTGGAGATTTTGCTTTTGTGAAATTGCCTAAAAAAGGCACTATGGGAAGGTAAGAGCCTTAGCCAGTAGCTGAAAGCCCAGAGGTGAAAGGTGGAGACCATCTCTGGTAAAGCATCATGGTCTATCAACCATATCACCCCAGGCTGACAGGTACTGGAGCCCTTAGAATGACACCAGAAACTAAGTCAATTGTTGAAGACAATCATTTTTTTGTCTACTTTGAGGCATCAGCCTAGGTGAAGGTAGAATGCTGCTAGGGATGTACCCACCTGGGATATATAATCAGAGAGCTCAGTCATGTCTGTCTTCATATAGTCCAGTGAGGTACGTCTCAAGTCATTCACACCAACACGGACTATGACATAGTCATACAAGTGCCTGTTGTTGAGAGACTTAAGTGCATGTGTGATGTGGTGGATCCTGGTATCCGAAAGACAGCTGACCATGACCTTTTCTTTACCCATCCTGGTGAGTGGGATATCTGTGTGTCTCACAGTTGAGTCACCTATGACTAAAACATTTGATTTTATGTTATGGCTTAGGGGCATGTTTGGTGAGACACTGGTTTATGTGTTTGTACGTGCACTGTGATTTGCTGGGAATGTATTAAGTGAAATGTGTTTATGTTTGGGAAGTCTGTGAACTTTAGGAAGGCTTCTAGTGAGAACCTCTGCATATGTAGGTTTAGGTGTTGTATGCATAGATGCTGCAAGAGGTGAAGTGTATGAGCTGACAACCTGCTTAGCATCTGACATACTGATTTGTGAATGAGAGAGCCTAGATTCTAGATTCTTAATACAGATGCCTCGCTCACATATTGAATTTGTGTGAATAAGGAAAAGTGGGTTGTCACTATACATGAGGCAATTGCTACATTGCCTCAGGATGCCCATGATTATCAGGTTGGCTGGAGAAATGGTGGGAATTTGTCCATTCATGATGTTAGGTGAAGTACCACGTTCAGTAACAGGGAGGGGACTAGAAGGACCAGGTATGGCTAAGCGACAAGAAAAAGTTCTAAACTGTGAGGGGCTTAATGGGTAAGACTTCTGGAGGAACCTCAGAGGCTCAGCTGAGTGTCTAACTGGGCAGTGAAGCACAACAGTGAGAAACCTCTGATGGGGCACAAGCAGTTGACTAAGGGAAAATTATCTAAGAGTTTGTGTCTATAACTGCCAATGGTATCCTCCACTGTGCAGTAATGTGTGGTTATGCAGGTGATGCTCGGGCAACAAGTAGCAATTTAATTAACCTACTTTCAAACACTCTAACCAATAGTAACACAGTAGAGTGGGCCCTGGGCCAGCAGTCACCACTCAGATAGGTCCTTAGCTACACTCTACTTTCAATAGGGTGTAGGGGAAGGCCCTCTTTTGTGGCGGAAAACTGGATTATTTCTCAGAAACTGTTAAAACACACTGGGTCCAGCAAATCTGAAACAAGTCTATGCTAGGCTAAAAGAGCAGGAAATAGCAAAAATGCAGTAAAATATATATTTATGTCAGACTTTCCTTACTCAAAATATATTTGGGCAAGGAAATTTGTTGATGACACCAAGGTTGGGTTGGTAGTTTGAAATATGAAAGAACATCACGTTCAGGATTTTCTGAACTCACTGGAACTATGGTCAAGCATAAATAACATGGAGATCAATGCAATGAAAAGATAGGTAGTGCACTTACGGATAATTAATCGTTGTTATCCATATGCATTAAATAACATGATATTGAGTGACGTGGACAGAATAAGAGATTTGGAATTTATTTTAATAATAAAGATTTGAGGTGCATTTATTAGGAGTAATAATGCAATGTTACCACATTATCAAAGATATTCTACAATGATACCACATTATCAAAGATATTCTACAAAGAGTTTCTAATAGGGATGTTGTAGTTCTTATCCCCCTTCATAAATTTGTGGTGAGGCCAATTACTGTAAATTCTACTTCACTGTATTCATATAATATTACACAAATAAAGTTAATGGAGAATATGAAGGTTCTATATGAGGCAGAGTATTATTAAAAAATTGTAGTTATAGACAGAGGTTGAAGAAATTGTGCCAGTTTTCTATAAATTACAATTTTATAAGACGTGGTCATATGCTGAAACACAAAGCAGGATATAACAGTAGCTAGGCAGCAAATTTAGGTGTTGAACTAAAGGAACACACTTTAGAAACTAGAAACAACATAAGGGATTATGATCATGCCCCTGATCATAACTGGCTTATCATGTGTTCCAAACATGTAAAAAACACATAATTTATTATGATCAGAGCTCCAAGCATAATTCTTTGCAGTACATGGATATTTATTGGCTCCGTGTAGTACTAGGTACACAAAATTAAAATAAAAAAAAATGTGATGTGTTGTGCCAGCAAAGCAGTGGTGAAGTGGTTGGAGTCCTTACATATTCCCTGTGTAAGAGAAGCAGTTTGAATCAAAATATTGCATGTAGAGTAGCAGACAGCAGGCAGAAATGGGAGATGAAATGAAATCATTTCATGTCCTGCTGTTTCTGTTTACTGGCCAGCACTGCCAACTTTTAGTGCCAGACTCAATGTTAACAACAAATGGGGGGGGGGTTCTTAACAATTGTTAAGCACCCTTCTAAGTGTTGTTAAAGTCAGGCCTCATGCTAGAGTAGCACTGAACCAGCATGTAATTTAACAATTACTAAAGTGTAATTGTGATGTTCCATGCACTACAAGTTGTTCAAATTGGTATCAAGATACAGAAGCAATCAAACGAGATCTGTTCATGTCAGATTAGGTTTATGGTGGACTGCATAACTGTCTACGAAAAAAAAGTGTTAAAAGTGTTTGATCCTTCTTTTTAATTGGTTGCAAACTCTTTCAAGGCCTTTAGTAGGCTCTGAGTTTGGCATACTGAACAATGAACACTGAACATTTGTTAACTAGGTCATTCAAATTAACTGAAGCATCCATTTTCACAGCTGACCCGGGAGGTTTCTCTCAGAAACTTGCCCTTGGTCACACAGTATCAAGACTGATACAACCACCCTTTGGGTGATGAGATGTATCTCAGCAGCAGCTCATAGCCTGAGCATCTCTGCTTTACTTCCAACCTAAGGATTAAACTTATAGATTCAGTTATAAAGAGGAATGCAGACATTACTAATAGGTTATAGATCATCATTTGGAAGATGGGCTAAGCACCCAGTTAGATGAACACTTGATGTACCTAAAATTAGGGGAATAAGAAGCCTTAGACGACAAAATAGCTTTCATCAGCCATGAAAGTTTAAACATATATTAACAATGAATACAGACAACATATTAGGTATCATGCAGAGATTTACTTTCCTGCATTCTTTTCATCCAGTACAAAATGCTTTGTGTTGTACTGTTAGAGAGTGGTTTAATAAAAATTATCTGCATTAAAAAAATAGTTAAGAACATATTGGATTGGCCTGCAGCCTGAGGGACATCTGCCTTTTTAAAATTAACAAATTATATATTTACTTCCAGCTCACAAGACAGCCAAAGAACCAGTGAATATACCGGCTTCAGGTCTCCCCTGAAAATAGGCTACTAGCCTAGTGGAACTAACCTGGTCAACAAAGAGTAAAAAAACTAAAGAAGATAAAATGAATAAATTAATTAGTATTTACAGGATGTTGCAGTGAATCAGAAAAGGTATTAACTACAGGAAAAAATGTATACTCACTGAATTTGTTTAGGTATGTAGGAAACCATGGTGAAAAGAACATAAGGGCACCAGCCTATCAAAAGATTGAAATAAATACTGAGTTACAATGGTTTGTGAATTAAAAAAAGTAATTTTAAGCTAGTACTGACAGGAGGTGTAAGACTGCTAGGCATGTAAGCTCTTGAAAACAGTCTAGGACTCTCTGTGAAATTTCTTATGTTTGTATGTTGGGATTTGGAAGAGATATGGTAGGTAGCTAGCCTTTAAGCCTTCACCTGTTAGGCAGGTCATTTGGTATATGAGAAAAGAGGCAGCTACCTATATAAACAGTGGCCAAAGGCAACATTGCATAAGTTATGCAGTCAAAGAGTCTCACTGAGTGTGCTCTGAAGGAGTCTGGAAAACCTGGAACAAGAGAAGGGTACACTGCTGTTAGGAGATATGTACCTCAAGAGAATGACTTATCGGCTGCAAGGCATCATACCAGGATTATTGATCTGTGATGGAACTGGTTTAGTAAAACATTTCTTTTTGGATGCATTCGAGTGTATGGCAAGACTCTTTTGTTCAAGTTTGCTGCTTTCCAGTGGTGCCTGCTTCAGAGACTTTCTTTAAAACTTTCATCTTGTAGACTACCCACCTGATTTCATTATATGGTGAGCATGTTGATTTTCAACCAGAGGTTACATGAGGAATTTTAAATTACCACTTTTGCACAGGAGGTGTAAACTAAGAACTTTTACTTTGCCAAAGCTTCCCTTTTGTCTACTCAAAGACTCCATAAAAGAAACTCCTGCTTCTTTATCTTTCTCATCTGAGTTTTATATCTACTGGGGTGACCTGATGGTACATGACTCAACTCTTATCTCTTTGTTGAACAGTTGTTGCTTGCTTGTACAATATCCAAAAGGAGAAAACAATTTGGCTGTAGAAGCCTTAGCAAGGGAAAGAGAAGGGAGAGAGAGAGAGAGAGAGAAAGAAAAAGCAAACTGTTTTATAATGTTAAGAAATAGAAACCAATGCATAGCTAGACAAAACTATCCTTTATTAACACATAAAGAAATCAACATGCACAAAGCACCTCAGACTGAGCACTTTTGCCTGCTAACAGTCAGGCATCATCAGAGTCATATTGGTGCAGTTCAAAATGCATTTAAATAAGGAACCAAGTACTGACATCATACCCTGCTAGTTTAACGTAAAAAAGACTTGAATGCTTAAATATTTAGCATAGAAAAAAAATTTTATATAAAAATGCTAACTGTTAAAATACACATAAAAATATTTTGAATAAATTAAAATTAGCTTC
Source organism: Protopterus annectens (assembly GCF_019279795.1). Taxonomy (NCBI): domain Eukaryota; kingdom Metazoa; phylum Chordata; order Ceratodontiformes; family Protopteridae; genus Protopterus; species Protopterus annectens. Next base: position 1,092,384,257 of record NC_056747.1, on the reverse strand, counting down.
TGTTTTATATATCCACAAATATAATGACCTAAAACCACAATTCTTACTCCTAAGACACTTGTGAATTAAAAAGCATTTTCAGCTGGTGTTGAAATACATAGCATGCATCATATACATATTTCAAAAGGAGTTTTTGATGTCGTTCAAATATTTTGCAAATACTTCAAGCATGCTAAAACACACTTCTTCATATACAGACTTATACACCAAGAAATATATAACTCTACAACTGGATATCCCGTTTTTGATGGAATCGACACAATTAAAGCAAATACCAAAGGGGCTTCAAATTTGGAAGTTTCCAGTTGGAACTGAGAAGGGTTCACCTATGCATTTGGAGTTGCTGGATATATTTGATCGCACAGGACTGGAGATGATGCACATTGTCATTAAAGACAATGAATGTAAGATGCATAAGTTATAAAATGATATTAAAATGCTCAATGATAGTATTTTAAAGGATCTTTTGTTTGAGCAGTTGTCAGAAAAATACAAGAAGAAATTTTTCTGACATTAAAATTTTTGCTGACTTTTTATGGTATCCCAAAAAGAATAGAGTAGCACTAACTCGTCACATTAGACCCTGGAAACAAGGAGGATTGAACTTCCCAGAAATAGAAACATATATAAAAGCATCTGTGCTTAAAACTACAATAGACTGGATAAACCCAAATTATTTTGCCAACTGGAAGACTTCTACACTTTACTGAAGACGACTGCATCGATGAAAATAAAAATCAAAGAACTACGAATCTATCCCAGGTGATTGGTAAATAATCGTTGGAAGAAAGTTATATCTTTGTTGGACACTCTGCAATAGTCAATATTGTATCTCTGATAACCGATCTGTTAATTCTATATTTAATGACATACAGTGTATATAATTGAAAGGCAGACTGTTGTAAATATTGTTTATAGTTGTCTAAAATTATATTTAAAACTATTATGTAAATGTTATTTTAATTGAAAATAAAAACATATTTGAGGAAAAAAAACTTTTGTTAACAATAATTATAAGAGAAAGTTGAGCAAGTTAGATAGAGACATGCAGGATTTTTTACTTAAAAGATGATACTCTGACCCCCCCCCCCCCCATTAATGTTTATGGCAATGAAAATAATACGGAAGGGTATGCATGCTGAGAATAATGTCAGCCACAATGAAAATACAAGAATGGTGGATGACAACAATGAATATGTTTTAGAAGAAGAAGCCCCCCTGACATGTTCCAAGCATCTGATGAACAGACAGCATCAGGAGCAACATGGTTGTTCCTTTCGGGGAGCACCCAGGGGTCATTCAATGAGGGGGAGAAATTGGGGGAGGGGGGAGGTGTTGATGCACTTTAACAATGTTACACTGCCCTTTAATATAACTGTATTTGAATGTGACACTTTTTTCATTCAGTAGTTATTTTGACAATGTGAATACTTCAATAAATGTTGCTGGATCTAGTCTCAATGAAAATGTTTTGAAAGGACATATTTTGACATGGAAAACTGGCACTATTTATAATTTAAGTGATTTCACTTTAACAGTTAAACATACAAGAGTTTTAGTAAAAGGCTTCAACTTTGTGCCTGTATTCAGAACAGACATTGCAAAATTGTTTGTTAATCTAAGACTTTTTACACGTCAGTTAAACTTAAGGTTATTTTTTTCTCATAAAAATCAAGGTCCAATTAGTGAACCATTCACATTAAAATGTAGAAGTACTTTTCTACCTCCCAGCAACCTGATGGTATGTTTGTTTGAATTGCTTGTCGTGAATGACTTTAGAGAAATTGTAAAGAATAGCAGATTTAGATGCAACAATCTTACTAAAGAAGAGAATTTGTCACTGAAAGAATTATCAGTTAACAGGTATTATAGGGTGATGAAGCCAGACAAAGGGGTCAGTATCGTGATTATGAAGCAGATTTATTATGTATGCAAAATGTATCTTTTGTTGAACAACAAAGAAAGTTATGAAAGGGTGACTTTAAATGAGATGCATAGTGCATATTCCAAAATTGATATCATGTTATTTGACGCCCTTAAGCAAGATGCACTTACCCTTGATGAATATGATTTTTTGAAAATGGATGTACCTAGGATTCCAATTATATTCAGAATACCTAAGATGCATAAGAATGTTAGTGACCCTCCATTTAGGCCTATTGTTGCAGCACATAATTCTAAAACTGAACCGCTAGCAGCCTTTATTGATCATTTTTGTAAAACTGTGATGGGTAGTTTTAAATATGTTTTGCGAGATTCTTGGCATTGCCTGGAATTGCTAAGAAAGATTAATATAGAAAAGGATGATTGGTTTGTGGCTATTGATGTAGTGGGTTTATTCACAGTGAACCCCCACAACATTGGTTTGGAATATTTTATAGAGTACATGACAAACAGTGGGATAATTAACCAAACAAAGATCAACTTACTGATAGAATTGTTAGAGATAGTGCTCAAAAATAACTTTTTCATGTTCAAGGGGGAATACTTTCGCCAAAAGACTGTTGTGGCGATGAGGGCAAAATGTGCCCCAGTGTTTGCAAATTTATTTTTGGCCGAATGGGAAAGGAATAATATTTTTTCATCAACCTTTATGTCCAAAATTAAAGTGTATTATAGATTTTTGGACAACATACTTGTGGTTTGGAAAGTTATACAAGAAGAAGTTGTGGAATTCCTAGACTATATGAACGGAGTGTCTAGTTCTTTGAAATTTACTTTACAGGGTTCATGCCCAGAAAATATATTTGCCTGATATTCTATTAACTAAAGGCAACAACTCAGGATAATTAATTTCAAATATATTTAGAAAGGAAACGTATATAATACACTTTTACATTATGATAGTTGCCATGTGGAACATCACCATAAGAGCATAGTGAAAGATCAGATGGTTCAACTATCCAAGTTGGTGAGTTGTGATTTAGATTTTGGCAAGGAACTTTACAACCTTATAGGAATAGAGGCTAAGAGACCTTGGGGCCTTTATTTAGAACTTAAAGAATTGAAATGGCAAATAAGAACACAAGCAGATATGTGGCCTGGAATAAATGATCACAGCTCAATTACCCCAGCACTGAAATTGAAAGCACTACAAAGAAACAAAATTGTATGAGTTAAACTGGAGTCAGTAGTGCTTACAGAAATTAGATAGTAAGCAGTTTAAATAAATTTACATTTGATTCAAATGTTTCTATAAAGTTTTCTAATAAAGATTTTTTAAAAAGATTTTACCACAGAATAAGTTGATCATATGGTATTAACATATACAAAGATGTGTAGCAATAATCAATGAACTATTTATTTATTTATTTAGCTATTTATTTATCTATTCATGTATTTTAAATCACATTTATAAAAGAGTATATATATATATATATATATATATATATATATATATATATATGTATATTTCATAAAAGAGGGATTTAGTCTCTGAACGTCCCCTGTTGATGACAGTTATGCATAATGCACATTTTATTTAAGCATTCAAATAAGCATACTAGTAACAGCAGCAACATGAGCTAATTAACCAATTATGTTTTAATTGAATTATGTCTTAATTGAAATGAGTTAGATTGTATAAAAGGAAATGACGTCACTATTTTTAAATTGTCTGATGAAGTTTAAGAAGGCTTAAACAAAAGTGCTTACATGATTTAATGTGGATTATTTGTTTTTTATTTTAAGTAATAAAGTAGTGGTTTGGTGCACGATTTAAGGAATTGTTTGTCCAGCTTGGCGACTCTTCGTTCGCTGAGTGTTTTCTTCAATTGTTTGTGTATCTTCTATTTTCAAACTTATAGGAATGTTTAAGGAAAGAGGATACCTTATTAAGCTCTTGCTTGACACTCGAAAGGAGGTCATTACAAATCAGACCACTGAATTTAGACCTATTCTGAAGATTAGTTTGGACAATTCCGGGGATGAATGTGTTGGTAGAACAAATTTGGATACCAACTTGCATGATACAAACAAGTTTGATGCTATGGTTGTTCCATAAAATCATCATGCCCCTGATCTAAGGCAAAGTATCAGGAGAGCTTGGAAAGGTGTATTTGATGCTGACTTTCAGAATAGACTTGGTCTTGATCCCAAAGTGGTTTATAGCAGGGGCAGGAATATCAAAGAGATTTTAGAAAAGGACACTGGTATGACTAGGAATTTGTTAGTATCCAAGATGCATAAGTGTGGAAGCTGTTCAACATGCAGGTTCATCAATGACAGACCGTATGTTCAGGTAGATGCGTACGATAAGACTTTGAGGAGTCTGGGGTGCTGCAACTGTTAGACCAAATTGCTAGTATACCTGGCTACATGCACCTCATGCCCTGCATTTTATGTGGGGAAGACGGTTAGGAGGTTGCATTTGAGAATTATGGAGCACAATAGAGACATTATAAATGCAAAAACAATCAGTGCTTTACACACATAGTCTTGCTTGTGCTAATTTCAAAAATTGTATTTTTTTGTAATAGGAGTATACGCAGATGCCAGGGGAGTGACCAGGATCTGTATTTGCAGGTAAAGGAAACGGAATGGCAACTAAGGCTAAATGCCAAGGTTAAACCAGGCTTTAATAAGTCTATTTCCATGGTTGGTGTATTAAAAATGAGGGCCCAATGTTTATGTGTGTATAAGAAGAAGTGTGTTTTAGCATGCTTAAAGTGTTTGCAAAATATTTGAAAGACATTAAAAAATGTTTTTGAAATATGTATATGATACATGCTATGTATTTCAACATCAGCTGAAAATGCATTTTAATTCACAAGTGTCTTAGTAGTAAGAATTGTGGCTTTAGGGCATTATATTTGTGTACATATAAAAATAGAAGCTAATTTTAATTTATTCAAAGTATTTTTATGTGTATTTTAACAGTTAGCATTTTTTATATAAACATTTTTTTATGCTAAGAATTTAAGTATTCAAGTCTTTTTTACATGTTAAACTAGCAGGATATGATATCAGTACTTGCTTCCTTATTTAGTACTGCGGTGGTGGTGCTGCAGTAGCATTGTTGCCTCACAATAAGACGCTGTCCGGTTCGATTCTCAGCTAGAGCGTCTTCTGCATGGAGACATGCATGAATAGGTGTACCTTCGGTGAAGGTTGTGCATCAGAGCTGGCAACTCGGCACATAAAAATCTACTGCCAATCATTAGGGGACCGGAGTTCCGCTGTGGCGACCCCTAACCGGGAAAAGCCGAAAGACACAACAACAACAACAACTTGCTTCCTTATTTAAATGCATTTTGAACTGCATCAATATGACTCTGATGATGCCTGACTGTTAGCAGTCGAAAGCCCTCAGTCTGAGATGCTTTGTGCATGTTGATTTCTTTATGTGTTATTAAAGGATCATTTTGTCTAGCTATGCGTTGGTTTGTTTTTCTTATTTCATCTCTGGGATTTACCTCTGTTTCCACTGAGGGACATTTTCTTGTCCTTATTTTGAAATGTTATCTGTTCATGCAACTGAAGAGAAATACAGAGAATATTGTTTGTGTTACTGTGAACTGTTACCTCGTTTTACTGCTACAGAGAATATTTGCCTAATTAGAGCTAGTGAAAGAAATATAATATATATTTAATAGTAACGGAAAAAAGGCACTAGCAACTCAAAAAACTGAAAACCAGTGAAATGAAATGATGCTGAGTATACAGCATGTATTATTAATAATTTAAAAAAAAAACAGGTGAGAAAGCAAAGCAAACGCCAACTAGTAAACTTGTATACACCTGTATCTCACCTGTTTTTAAATTATTTGTGGAATAAACTGCATGGACTGAGCATCAACGTTTCCTGGTATATATTTAATAGTAGCAAAACCTTACCACTAAAGGGACTGTTGACCAATTCGTTTCACCAGGTTAGACAGAAGGAATACATTTTCTATTTTCATTTTGAGCAGCCATTTTGTACTAAGCAATACCTTAGCTGATCACTAGACAGTAACCTTTAAAAGTTTAAGTTCCACCCGTTGCTATTTTTATTAGTGTTGTTTTATTTTCTTTCAGTTTTAAGTAAAAGACTTGAGCAAGTTTTATATGCATCCAGTTTCTTAGACTTGGAAGACATTATGTAGAACACTATTGCCTGCTAGTCAGTCTTCACAAAAAAGAGGCAAATATTGTCTGGCAGTGTGATGGGGATTATTTCTGACCTATCATATAAGTACTCTGAAGACACCAACTGATTTCTGTAACAAAGGCAAACAGTAGGGCAAGTATGACTGTGACCTTCATGTTCTATTAAGGAATAAACAATCTGAACTACAGGCATTACTTGACAGGGGTATAGTCACAGGAACCATATAAAGTAGTTAACTGCATTTGGAAATGCAAGACCAACAAGTGATACTGTTTTACAAATGTGGCAGTGGCATCAAAGAGGATTATGACAACAACATGACAGCTAACAAGGCCTAACAAGGCCTTTATATATTTCATTATGGCTTTGGACAGTTAAGTGTAAGATGAAAAGCAATATATGGAACCATACCTCTCAACCTCCTAGTGCAAGAAGTCTGGACATAGCCCGGCAAAATGGGGGGACAAAGGCCCAAAAATAGAGACATATTTTAAATACTGCTTTTATGAATTTATAACGTTACTGGAGTAACAGGGTTTTTTAACGTACATTTTCTGAAGGATTTGAAGTCTGAAACTCAAATGTATGCCATTATTTAATCACTTCAGTCCTCAGATCATCCCGGTGATTTGTCAGAAAACCACAAATTTTATGAGGAACAGACCAAAAATATGAGCCAAAAATCTGGGCATTCTGTGGAAATTGGGACAGTTGAGAGGTATGTATGGAACAGAAAATCAGCGTTATGCAGATTGTGTTTTCCAATGTCCATAGAGTTGATTCCTTTACAAATAAAGTAGTTAATGCCTACATAAGGAATGAATCTTCATATTCCAGGAAGCTATGAATGAATGATGAATAGGACATCGGGGTACCAACCATCAAAAGATGCAAGTATCTACTCAGTTGCAATGATTTGTGAAAATCATTAGCAAAAATCATAGGGTACAATGAAAATAAAAGGGATGTCAGTGAATGTTTTATTTTTATAAGAAGCATTAAACAAGTCCTCCTCTGGTCAACTACAGTATTTTGCTCTGCAATTATTAATTTATTTCACATTGAAAAAAATTACAAGATGATACAATCTTTGATTAGAAATGTACACTAAATGTGTATATAGAGTATTTATTAATAATCTGCTAATTATAAAGATGAAACATGAAAAATCATAGACTAGTTAGAGAAATGTAGTAACCGACTGGGTATAAAATAAACTATAGTAAATCAGCAAGTGTTTCTCCATCCAGTTTAAAAATAAGCAAAAGAGATGATGTCTGAAAGTCAGACAAGGTGCATATTCCACAGTGTGTACTTTTGCTGGAAACAGAAATACACAGACAGGTAGGATTCATAGTCCAATATTGCACTACAGTGCAGGGACACTAAATGCACTACAAACAAAATATGCAAATGAGAGCATAATAATATGCAAATGAAAGTACATAGGAAAACAGGGTCCTAATAATATGTAAAGGTATGTAACGGGAACATAGTCACAGTTCATAGTCATGAAGTTGGGAACTGTGTAGCATTATGCACCTGGTTATGAAAAAGGAAAGCATATCAAAAATATAGAGCTGCCGTCATTAAGAATGTTAGCAGTAGTGGTGTCAGCAATACAGCTGCATATATTCTCTATTACTGCTTCATCTTGCTGTTTGTATACATGGGATGGAAATATTATCATCAGTGGATGACATATTGGAACTTCCCTGATCAGGAGATTATTGATCACTTTAAAACAGAAGTGGACATCACATGAACCTTGGTTGATGCATACCACCGACATCCAGAATCTACAGCATACAGTATATTTGGAAATAAAGTATGTACAACTGTTTCTTCTCTAGCTGCAAAGAATTTTTGGAGACCTGCATGGGACACATTAGATATTTTGCAAGCCTCTGACTCGAAAATATTTAACATGTTCTTTGTTATAAGGTTTCTACATATGTAAAAGTGGTATACTATCATTTCATTAAAAGACAATATTTTTGAGTTGTTTCATCAAATCAAATGGCTGAAAATGTGAATGCTGTTTTTACCATATGTCGAATATGGTAAAAACGATGTTTTGACATTCAAACCAGTTCAAATTTTGCTTTAAAATCACTGTTAAAGTGAATGGTGATTTTGCAGCCACCACTCACTTCCATGTTTTCGCTTTTACGCTTTCGGAAGGTTCTGGTTTTCTGTTTTTACCAGTTGCCCATGTGTTACGCGAGTTTGAAATCTGCGTGTCATTCAACAAAATGATTGTAAACCTGTAAAAACATATATAGCACACCAAAGGAAAGTGCTAACATAGTGCATGCCTTCTATAACTTTGCCTACCTCCTTGAAGACATGTAGCAGTAAAGGCCTTACCTACCTAACAGTCACAAAGGATTGTGAACAGGAAGGGCTAGCATTCCATGAACTGACAGGCAGAGTATGAAGCACATGGGATCATAAGCAATATGTCATCACAGCCCACAGGCAGTTCACATGACTCACATTTTAGGCAGACATGTCTACTGCAGCATACTTCCTACATATTGAAATTTACAGGACTATTTAGTTTGTAAGTGCAGGTAATGTGTCTATTGGTAAGATATACAATTACATATATAGTGTGTCCAACCCACAAACACATTGAAACTCTGTTACAGATGATGTATGCCTGTACAAAACCCAGAGAATGGCCAAACACCTATAACATCACAGGTTCATAGGACAAAAACATCATATAACTCATGCTCAGACCTCTCAAATCCCACTTCTTTTGTCTTAATATGTTTGGGGAAATGTGCTTTAGTTTGACCTTAACACAGGATGTTCCTAGCCTGCTGTATACTGCTGTGCTGGTAACAGATGGGGTAGCCCCAGGATACCTTTGCAATTGGTCTAAGTGCACAGACATAGCCACCATCTGATGAGAGTGAGGTCAGAAAGCAACAACTGGAACCCATACAACTTCTTCCCAGACAACGATGGCTACAGTGCACAGCACAGCAGGTGAGTCAGCAGTGTCTAGTCCAGAACTCTTGGCTCCTAGAATCACACAGTTACAGTGTAGTGCCACACAAAATAAACATAAAGCATGCTGCGAAAGTGTCAGACTATGTTGGTCAGTGTATGGTCTGACAACACTGTGCATCAGGCATTCTCACATATACCATATAGAAGGAAGGGTGAAGTGGATCACAGACATCAGCATATGCACAGATAGCTAGGGACACAATGAAACATTGCTGTCAATACACACAACGGTTAGTGAGATCATGTTGCAGGAGGTAGGGATATAGTTGTTATAGTTGTAGATACTCTGTGTAATTAACCAGAGGCATAGCTGCAATGGGATGAAGGGGCAGTCATCCAATCAAATGACATTAGGGGACAGAATTGGAAGATGCTGTTGGGCAGTAATGCAGTACCTAGTGCATTTACAGTCAGGGATGATTCACTTCAGCACTCCATGTTTATTACAGGCTGTACCAGCTTTCAGAAATGAATGCCAATACTGCATTCATGTCATGGCTAAAGCATGGAAGTGCTCATGTTAAACTGTAGTAAGTCACTTATTACATTTGTAGCACACATGGCAAGTGACCTGCTCCAGTTTACAAATTAAAATACCATTTTCAATGTAGAGCTGAAGGGGGTACCAGCTTGGGGAGTTGCAGAGGTCAAAAGAACAGCAAGCCATGTCTCTGTCATAGAATATTTCCTCTTGTGATAGGGTGGGGGTGCTATTCTATGACCGTGTGCTGGGGACACTTTGCTAGATTGTTGCAATAGGAATTTGGGGCACTTCTGGCAGGATCAGTGTGGCACTGCAGGATCATGACTAGGTGGTGTTTGCTTGCAAGGTGTCCTGTCAACTGTCTGCAGTAAGGAGTGGCTGTGAATTGTATGCCTCTAGATGTAGGTTAGGGGCATGTACCCTGCAGTCATCCCTATACATAGCCACCCTGGGCATGTTCTGTTCTCTAGCCTTAGACAAAACTGCCAAAGAGGGCAGTGATTGTGGCACTGGATAGCCACTGCATGTAAACTGAGATCAAAACCATGTGCTTTGTTCTACCACAGACCTCATGAAACATATCAGCACTGTATCCCTGAATTCCATGTTTTGACAGATCTCTTGTCTGAGGTTGGCAACATCCTCATGAAGGCCATGCAACATAGCAGTCAGATCTGTACTGGACTGGATTGTAGCAGATAGTGTCTGGATGATGATATGGCATGTCTGGTGATTGATCCTGAGTGTTGCCTGCATGGCAGGAGTTTACTGTGATGTAATGGCAGCAGACACTCCTGCAAAGCTGTGCAATAGTGGATGTATGAATGTTGTTAAGCATTTGCTGCTTCAGAAGGCGGGGGAGTAATGATGGTGCGCTGTGCCACAGAACCCCTTCCTCATTTGGGATGGCACATCTTTGCCCTATACTGCATTTAGCTGTCCAGCCAGAATGGAGAAAGGCAATGTCACTATACTATTTGATTATGAGTCGGGTAGCTATGTCTTGTCATCATTGTCAGCCCTGGTTAACTGCCAACATCAGCCTGCTGTGCTGCCTCATCCGCTAAAGGTGTTACCATAGCAGTAAGACACATTGAAGTTAGCATGGGTACTTGTGTCCCTGTGTCACATGTGCTAAGGGTGCCCTTACAAGACATAACATACAATCCAAGCCTCATGTATTAAATTATATTCATGACTCACAAAAATTGTATCTATTGATATGGACTGTTGTGTATTATAACCATTATTTATGTATTAGTGTGTGTTCTATTTGCATTCCTTCTATTACATTTCTTAAAGTAATTGTAATTCTCATCTGCTTTTTGAATCTTTTGTATATATATTATACTTGGAGCTTTTCTCCTTGGACCTCAGCTGAAAAGAGGCAAAATAAATAAATAAATACATAATGCCATTCTCATCCAGGGATGATAATTGTTAATAAGGAAACATATATGTATACTGCATGGAAATAATGCCAAAATATAATTATGGTTTGTTTTCTTTCCTGTTAACATCTAACATTTCATCTGAGTACCTATGTCATTTCAATTATGATTGATGTTTAAAAAAATAATGTCATACCTGGCTTCTGGATGCTGTCTTACAGCGGCATTTGAATGAAAGCCATTTTAAGCATCATTTATAAATGTGTGAGCTATCAGCAAATAAATAAATAAATAAATAAGCAACTTCAGATGGTATTTTTGCAAAGTTAAATTTTTGTAAGATTTGAAAAAGCTTCCTTCACAGTAACTAACCTAATTGGCTTGTCATCAGTTACACAGTAGGTAGCTGTTTGCACAGTTTGCATTAGCTATGCAATGGTATTTCCTGCTGAAGGCAATGGGAGGAAGACCCTTGAGTAATTTATTATTTTCTCATCGCAGCTATATCTAATACTCCATCAAAACATGTTTTTTTGTTATAGGTATCTATGTAGGAGTCCACTAGTTAGAATAGATGTTCACTGAAGTGTGTTTCCAGCTAACATAGGGACTGAAAGGTTGTATACAGCTGAAACGTCTAAGTGATGGAAACCTTCACCTTAATTAGAAGCTATTACATTAACAAATAACAAGTCACCTGATCTTATCAGATTCTGTCACTGGTAGGATTACATTGTGCCTCTGTTCTTTATTTACACAGACCTGACAAGACTAAGTGTGCAAATGCTTTGTAAGGTAATACCAATAACAATCTCTATTCTCCTGTGGTCTTGCTTCATTGTTTGCTAAGTAAAGTTCACAAATGCTAACCCTCAGAATCTAAACAACAATGCACTTTAGGGAGGAAGTTCTTCCATCTACACATAAAGCTGAAACTTCCAGCTACAAATATTCTCAAAAGGATCCCAAGTACCATAAAGGAAGTGAGAAAAAATAACAAGCAGGACTTGTCTTCAGCAGGTTATTTATTATGCCAGGTGGGATATACAGCTCTTGTATACTGTTACTTGTTAAACGTCAAACATGCAACAGCTAATGCTACTTTCCTTAGCAGAACATAAGTATTACTCATTTGGCTTAAATGTTTAGACAACCTGTGGATTTCTCTGGCTTCAGGATCTAAAAACATATAAGAAAATTATAGAATGCATGCTGGTGCCACTCCAAAATCACAAATGTTATGAGTTTGCAGGTGGCTAGTAACCATACTTTTACTATATTATTTGTTCTTTTTATGCAACATTTCTTACAAATTCAACTGGGCTTACTAAAACATTCTTTGGAGTGGACTTAGATTACACACTTCTATAAGCTTTTACTTATAAAGGAGCTGGAAAAGTCTTTTTATCAGGAATCAACTTCTGGGTTACTGATTGCAGTGTGCTGAGACTATTAGAATTTGTAGACTAATGACAGTAAAATTTAAAAACAAGCTTCACAGCATTATTTTGGCAGCGTGCAGACAAAACTCTCCCTTACACAGATTCAGTCTACCAGACTGGAACATATGTTAACATATTTTGTAGTACATATCAAAATGTAAGTAATACTGTTCTTAAACTTTTACAATTTAATATGATTCTCCGTAAGAAACACCACAATCTCAAAGTCAGGTGCTTTGCTGTGTTTTCATTTGCTTCTTCTGTATCTTAATTAGCAGAATAGGAAACTGTCCATTTCTACAGGTGGACATACATATTTTCTGGACCTTACAAGCAAGCAAACCTAAACTAGTGAACTTTTGGGCTTGTCAGATTATAAATGACAACATTTCTTTAGCCCATGTTAAAAATGATATCATACATAATTAACATGTAGTCATATAGTTGTAACATTCTGATTCATTCAAGAAGCAAAAAATAAACTATACATGTATCTATTTGTTAGACAAAAAGTGTGATGATAAATCTTTTTGGCTGAATTAACATTTAAAATAATATGCATATATATTTTTTTTTTATTTCTGTACTTGCTTCTATACTAACTTGTTTTTGGTACTACCTTTCAATAAACCTTATGTCGCTTTCTTTAGTGTTCTATAAGAAACAAACTCAAAGCCTTGGCAGGCCATCAAAGAATTTCCTCCCAAAAATGTGGGATCCAGCATCATGTATTCCAACATATCATTTAAGCTTCTCTTGAAAGTAAATATGGGAACCAAATTCCTAGGTCTAAGGAATAATGCATTTCACTATAGGCCAGTTCTACAGTGAAAAGATTTAAAGTTTAAAGCAGTTTTCACTGGTTAAACATCTGCAAACATGTTATTATCTCTTATTCCCAGGTTGTGACTTTTCACATTAATTCCAGTACTGCCCACTAACGGTATTGTAATAGTTCTACAAGACATAGAAAGACAGATAAGTGTTTTCATATCTTGAGCTGATTTTAAATTTATTTTAACAGTCTGTATCAGCTTTTAGCTAAGATCTTTAAACCTATATTAATTATTCAGTACATAGTTGCATTGCATTTTTGCTGTTTTAAGTGGTTTAATTGTTGTTATTAGGCCCTGGTTTCATTTTTGTGTACTGAGTGGATGTCAGACTAGTTCAGGACCTGTCTTTGTATTAGGGGACAGTTTCAGGCCATTTAGCTCAGAGTTAAGGATCTAATTGTTTTTCCCTTCCACTCGCCCTGTTGAACCCAGTGTATCTGTTGTTACCTGCCCCTTCTGATAATTTTTCAACATAATCCCCTCCCCGTTCATTGACTATTGACAATAAGCGCATAAGTATCATTTTGCAAAGCCTCTTCCCTTAAACTACTCACCAGTCTAAAAGACCTTCGATAAAAAATGCTTAATATTGAGTGTACTGATACTGCTTGCACTGATTTTAGTATCAAATTAGTGCATTTTTTTACTATAATTAGTTTTGAGGTCCTTGTTGGTGGCAGATGGTTTCCAAGCTAGTTGTTTTCTATTGAAATGTAATTACTCAATAGCAAGTACACCCAAACATTGTTTTAAAACTGAACTCCAATTAGTTTTAGTTATGCTGTCTGACTGTCAGGTATTACTCAAACGGCATAATGCATTGTGTGAGAGGGGGTAGGAGGGTGGCCTAATGGTTAAGGTGTCTGCCATACAAATGCAAGGTGCAGGGTTTGATTCTCACAAGGGATACTTGGCTAGGCTTAAAATGGCTCACAAGGGCAGTTAGCCTAGTACTACCATATGAACCTATATCCTTGGAGGCTGAAGTGTCACACACAGTAAATTCAGACACCAAAATCGTCATCAGTACACTACATATCATTCCTCTCCAGTGCCATCACAGTACACATAATGCATCATATGCTCAAAAACACAACACAGGTTCAAAGCACACTCAGCATATTAAACCCGCTTCCTCACAAGTTGTCCCAAAGTCGCAGATGCTGAACCTGTAAGGCAGACATCTACTTAACAAAACATTCTTGTTATAGGTGACTGCATTGTAGACATGATGTGCCTCTTACCTGGCTGAGCAAGGAAAGAGTGGTGTTAGTTGCTGATCTGGTGCCAGGATCCATCAGGTCATGTATGCACTTAAGTCCTTGAACAATAATTACCAGTATGACTCTGTCATAGTTCATGTGAATGACAATGACTTGAGATGTGCCTCCTTGGACTATATGAAGAGAGACATGATGGAGCTCTCAGACTGTGTGTCCAAGGCAAGTATGAGCCTAGCATTGAACAGCATTCTACCTTCTCCAAGGATGATGCTGCAATATGAGCAAAAATACTTGACTTCAGTTATTGGTTTAGTTTTTGTGTGTCATTCAAAGGAGTCCAATATTTGTCAGTTTGAGAGGATATGATCAACAGACCATGCTGCTTTGCCTGGAATGGCCTGCATCTGTCCCCCTCTAAGGTTTTGATTATTGGCAAAGACATTGTCCGCCCCCATAGTGCCATTTTTAGGTAATGCCAACCTGATAAACCTACCAATATAGCAAAACAAGCAAAAAAAAAAAAAATGAAGGTGTCACTGACCAATGCTAAGAGCCTGAACAAAAAACTCTACTCTCTACAATCCCTTCTCACTCTGGAAGACAGTGACGTCTGTGTAGTGAGTGAGACATGGTTTAAAATAGCACAGAACTTTCCAGCTGTGCAGGGTTATAATGCCTTCCACATATTTAGACCAGTTCAGGAGAGGAAAAAAAGGCTGAGGTATATTGGTCTGTATTCAGAAGAGGTCCACATCAATGCTGGTAAAAACCACGTGATGCACTAGAGCTTCTTTGTGTCCAAATAACCATCAAAAAGTTCCTGTACCATATATTAACTTGTTAGCTATAGAAGTCTCTCTATAACAAAAGAAAAATCACATTGCCTCAGGCCTGTCTATAACAACTAGAATCACACAGTATTATACACAGTACCATTTTCCTAAGCAATGTAAACAATCAATCTATAGTCTGGAAAACCTACACCACCACTAGTGCACAAGCACAGAGATCTCTGGACTTTGTCAGTACAAATGTCCTGGAACAATTAGTCAGAGTATCCACTAGGGGGAATAACATCTTGGATCTTGTCCCTACTAATATGGGAGGAACTTGCACCATCCCTTGCGTATCTTCATCACTTGTTAGGTCTGACCACAAAGCTGTCTCCTTTGAAATAAAACTGAAAACAGAGATCCCTTCTACCTAAGGTACCTTTAGGAATTTCTTTAATAAAAAACTACCCTAAGTGATACACTGGAAAGCTTCAAATCCCCACCAATCACAGTTAACTCCATTGAATATGCAGAAATGTACACTAGCATGTAAACAGCTGCATACTGTAGATGCAGCTGTACCCAGTAGGAACAAGTACATGGCAAACCTCAGAAACCAACCCATGTGGTAGAATCATAATACAAACAAGTTTTACAATAAAAGGAAAATTACTTAGACCAAAATTAAGAAGGGTAATTTCCAAATGTTAGAACTCTTGTCACTGAAATAGACAAAGAACTCAGGAATTTAATAAAATCCAGCAAATACAGTTTTGAGACTAAAATAGCTATGCAAGCCAAAGACAATAACAGGGCATTTTTTTATTTATGTTCATAATCTCACAAGCGCAGTGCAACAATGTGCCAAGCTAATTGTGAATGATGTTACCTATACTGAGACTGAAGATATAGCTAATCTACTGGCTGATAAATTTAGCTGGAACATTACTCTCTCATACCCTCTGTCTGTCCCTAAATCCATCCATCCACAACCCCTTTTTCCCACATGGGGTTGAGGGTGTCACTTCAACAGTGGCAATCATCTAGAGCCAAGGTTTACACCGTCAGGTGGCTATCCCTGCTGCTGCAATTTTTCCATGCTGCATACTCGCACCTAAACTCATACCTATCGCCAATTTAGAGCATGTCTTTGGACTGTGGGAGGAAACTGGAGCACCCAGAGGAAACCCATACAAACATAGGGAGGACATTCAGAATCCACACAGAAGGCACCCCAGCAAACAATCAAACCAGGGAACCTTTTGCTGTGAAGCAACCATACTATCCACTACGCCACTGTGCCACATACCTCACCTGTCCCTAAATATATACCTGAAACTGGCTCACCCCCAGCTATAACTTGAGACCAAGTCCTAAAAGTTCTATCTAAAATTAAAAATACTGCATTGATGGGTCCTGACAATATCCCTGGATGTATCTTAAATAGCATGAAGCATGATTTAGCCATACCTCAAACAATACTGTTGAATCTCAGCCTCCATACAGGTTTTATACTAAGTGAATGGAGAACAACTACAGTCATTCCTGTACATAAGGGAGGACCTTCCACAGACCCAGGCAGTTACAGGCCCATATGTCTGACCAGCATCATATGCAAAGCCATGGAAAGACTTCTCATGGAATTAATCAATCAGGACAGAGAGAACTTCCAAGCACTAGATCTGTTTCAGTTTGGGTTTGTCAACGGCAGGTCATGCTTACTCAGACTAATGGATTTTTTGAAAAGGTCACAAAAACAATAGATGATGGTAAAGCAGTACACACTGCACACCTAGACCTGAACAAAGTTTTTGACAGAATTCCCCACTCAAAAATAGTAGAAAAGCTAAATAAACTGAGAATAAATCCCTATGTCACCTGCTGGATTGCCAGCTGGGTCACAGACAGGAAGTAGACAATCAAAATAAGGGGAAGCTAGATTCACAAAGAGAGCAGTCACCAGTAGAGTCCCCCAGGGTTCTGTGCTGGAACCACTCCTATTTGGTATCTACTTTTCTGAAACAAATGCCAGTAACAAAGGGCTCTGGTTTACTAAGTTTGCAGATGACTAGAAGCTAGGAGCAGGCATTGAATCCCCAGATGACTTAGCCATCATGCAGGTAGGTTTGTGTCAAGTAAATAACTGGTGTCAAAATCATAGTCTGAAACTAAATGCTAAAAAATGCATTATTGTATCCTTTGGGAAGTCGTCTATCCCAGGTGTAGAACAGTGTGTGTGTGCTGTATCTTTAGAAGTGTTTCAAGGATGGCATGTGCATATAAATAGCAAGCACGTGCTAGCTTCAGTGCCATTTTGACAGTGCAGTCAGAGAGTAAGCATGTATGAGTGCAATAGCTAGTTTGTTTATAAGTTTATCTAAGTTAAAGTTATTGAGTCTCAATCCTGATGTATTTGTACAAATTAAAGCTGCTTGAACAGAACACACAAAGACTCGTCTATTTTATCCTGACTGAACGAGCAACATGGTGTCAGAACTGGGATTCCAGAGACTGCTTTTCAGAGCTATGAGGTGCAGAGTTATCAGTGAAGGTAAACTAAGAGAAATGAGCACAAAAAGGTGCCAGAAATGAATCAAAGGTAATGAAAACTTGCACAAAGATAAAACAGAGCATTACAAGGGTACAAACCGCATTATTAAACAAGCGAGAGGCACAACAAGTTTATTAATTAAATGAAATGTTTAAAATTAAGATATTTGATAAAACAATTATCAGAAAATTACATAAGGGTTTTGGAATTGCAAAATGAGCATGTTTAATGCAAAATGGGCATGTTTAGAGTAAAATGAGCACGAGAAAAGTACAATGGGCATGGAAAAAGATTAAACGAGCAAAAATAGTATAATAAGGGCCAAAAGGGCACATTAAGCATAAATAAAGCAAGGTGACTGCATGTTTTTTGGCAAAGTACCGTGTTTTATATCCACAAACGAGCACACAGACAACACCTTAAATACGAGCTACTAGACAGCCACAACCGTCTATGAAATGTGAAATAATGCAGCGGGTAAACATGACTCGAACCAGGAAACAAAGTATTTAATGAAGCAACGCAAACAAAAAAGCTGTAAAATTAGTTTTAAAATAACTTCTGGTTAAGCGCTTTCATCTGTTCATACAGACTTCTTCAGAACAATTCATACATGAAACAGACATGGTTTATAAAAACTTTTTGGCGCCAAAGCTGCCATCAATTCAAAGATTTAAAGTGCTAGTGTAAATAAATATTCTAAACTGTGTGTCATTACCAGAATGTCTCTTAAAATATTCCCTAAACAATTTGTATCCATTATATTCTATACAATCTATCATATTATACTTTATCTAACACAAGAATAAATAAAATTATAAAAAATGAAAAAAAAAAAACAATTAATTGATTATGTATGTATACATACTCTAGTTTTAAAACTAACAGAGCATTTAAAACTGTTGTAAAATGATGATGAACTAATATAATTTACATACATATTGTATGAATTTATACCTATTTATTTTAAAACTAATTTTACAGCTTTTTTGTTTGCCTTGCTTCATTAAATACTTTGTTCCCTGGTTCGAGTCGTGTTTACCCGCTGCATTATTTCACATTACATAGACAGTTGTGGCCATCTTGCAGCTCGTATTTAAAGTACTGTGTTTTGGCATAACTACTATTTCTCATTGTATTCAGGGCATAACTAGATTTATTCAAGTATCTGAAGTGCTTACAGTGTATGCTTATTACTTTGCATGTATTCTGAAGAGTTTGTGTGCAAAGTGCAACTATTTCATGAGGTACAATCAGAATACAGCCATTTTGAAAAGTTTTTTGTGCTGGGCATGTCTATTCACAAAGTGCCACTATTACAGAGTGTTTCTTATACTGTAAAGAGTTATTTAGCAAAGTACAGCTATTTTGGAAAAGTCTCAGTGTTCTGTGCACTGTTTATTTGCAAAGTGCAGTCACTTTGAAATGTTTCTTACTCAGAGCTTCTTCTGCCCAGTTTATTCACACAGGGCAGTTATTTTGAAATGTTTCTTACAGTGATAAGAGGTGATTTCTTAGAGTACAGTAATTTCAAGAGTATCACAGTGCCAGAGAGACTTGTTTCACAAAGTTTAGTTATTCAGAGGCTTTTTGTGCTATTGAGCAAAGTTACAAATACTGGCATACATTTCTGGCATATATATATATATATATATATATATATATATATATATATATATATATATATATATATATATATATATATAAGTGTGTGTGTGTGTGTGTTCAAACATACTTGCAAAAGCCTTCACTGGTATGTGTTAATATGGCAGACAGATTTCAAAAGCCATCACCACTTGAAATTGATCAGAATATTGCAGAGAATTAGAGAATATCTGAGCAAGAATGCAACATTTTTATACAAGCAGCATATATTGATAATGATGCATGCACTAGGGCATTCATTTTGCTAAACTTAGCTGGGTCAGATGCCATTGAAAGAGAGCATTCATTTGTGTATGCACCAGCAGTATATGAGGGAGAAGGTACAAACCATCATATTGTACAGGCTCAGTCAAGGGAAAACCCTGAGTGTTTGAAGTGCAAATTCAGGAAAATGTGTAACCCCCATACAAATGTTACATTAGATAAGCATCTGTTTTACACAAGAGATCAAAAACCAGTGGAAACTTTTTGCAGCTTATATAACTAACCTAAGAAACAAAGCTAAAATGTGTAGGTTTGGTGGCTTAAAAGATGAGTTGATAAAGGACAGGCTTGTGTGTGGTATTAATAGTGATACTGTGAGAAAGATTTTGCTTCATGACAGTGATTTAATGTTGAGCAAAGCTATTGAGATTTGTCAAATCCATGAAGTTACAGAAAGGCACACAAGTATGCTTTCAAGTGATAAGAGCATGGTTTCAGCAAGCTCCAGAGCAAATGTAGACAGCATGCAACATGTGGCTGGCAGAAGCAGGCCGAAACACATGGCAGCTACAGCCCCTGTGGGATTTCCTGGGAAACCATGTAGTTTTCTAGCTAGTTCTAAGAAAAGGACATGCTCAGTGCATTCCAAGGATGAGTCAGCGAAACCAAAATCCAGCTTTATTGTTAACTGTCGCAATTGTGGTGCCATGAGTCTAAAAGAGAAAAATGCTTGGCATTTGGTCAGCAATGCCACAAGTGTAATAAATGGAACCATTTTCAAAAGTTTTCCAAATCAAGTAAACTTCACACAGTTATAAAGAAGAGTCACTTGAAAAAGCAAGTTGATCATATAAAGAGCTGCAATTCTACTTTCTACATAGATGGTGCATCAGTAATTAGTGAAAAGCTTGAGGCAGTGAATTTGTGGCAAACAACAATGTGTTTTACACTGTCCATCAGATCATAGGAGGTTACTTGGCTAATGGCCTTGGGGCCCTTACAAGCCTAGCCAAGTCTTTATCCCCAAAAAAGAAAACTCAGTCAGCACCTGTTACCCCTGTCAATGAGGGACAAAGGTGAAAACCCTGGGACAAATTTGTGGTTTCCCATCCACTCATGAAGGTTGTGCTTGAAGAGGGTCAACAAGGCACTCTGTTTGACATGTGTGGGAAGTCCATTCCAGAGATGGGGCAGCCTTTGGGAGACAAACCTGTCTCTCTAGCAGGTTTTGTTGATGTTGCATATTAGATGTAGCCCTATCAAGCAGGTAATGCATGAGCAGTTAGACTTACAGATATGGAGCATCTCTAGTAGGGCAGGGTCCGATATTGCCTTGTAGGCGAGACACAGATCACCTCTGAGCAATCTATATGATACCGAGTAAAGTGATAGTGATTTGAGCCTGTCCACACAGGACAGGTGTTGGAGACCATGGATTCTCTTTGTTTGGTATTTCTGTTGCCTTTTCAGTTGGTGCAAGTGTTTGGAGAGGTACATATCAAATGGGGCGTTATACACAATTATAGGTCTAATGAGGGAGGAGTACAGAGAGGTAATAACCGCCTTTTATCTGGATGCAATCCCCTTACTTATGAGATGAACCCAGTAAAAGGCTTTTCTGACCACTACCGCTACATGATTGTTGAAAGTGAGATTGTTGTCTCACCACAGGTTGTGTGCTTAGGGGGTTGCCGTTGATGTGGTAATCAGTAGGGGCTGTGTTTTTGCCGAATGGTATGATAATACATTTTTTTGCATTTAACTTAAGGCCATGACTTTGGTACCAGTTATTTGTAGCTGTGAGACCCTGTTGCAGTATGTTAACATCATTTGGGGAGTCAATGACAGTACCCAACATACAGTCTTCCACAAACTTGGTCAGCCACAGGCCCTTGTCTTTGCCTGTACCTCTGAAAAGTAGATGCCAAACAGTAGGGGTCCCAGGACAGATCCTTGGGGAACACCACTAGGTTCAGGTCTGCTGTCAGAGGTAGTGGTGCCTATTTTGACCTTGTGGGTCCCATCTGTGAGCCAATTGGCCACCCATCTGACAAGATAGGGATTAACACCAAGTTGTGTTAGCTTTTTGATGATGCCCAAGTGGGGGATTGTGTCAAAGGCCTTGGCTAGGTCAAGGTAAGCTGTATGTACTGACTTTCCCTCATCCAGGGCCTTGGTGACAGTCTCAAAGAAGTCATCTAGGTTCAATAGACAAGATCTGCCCCTGACAAATCCAAATTGGGTGGGGCAAGTGTTTGGAGATTGCCTATGTCCTTGTTTATGAGATCCATAATAATACGCTCCATGGCTTTACAGATCAGACTTGTCAAGCTAATGAGGCAATAGTTTCCCAGGTCAGCAGTGGCACCACCTTTGTGCAAGGGGATGACAATGGCAGTTCTCCTCTCTGTTGGAATGAAGCCTATCATTAGGCTGTGGTTGAATAGGGTGCTCAATGGCGAAGCTAGTTCTTGCTGGAGATGGTGCAGAATACAGCCTGGAATAGTATCAGGTCCCATGGAAGCTGTGTTTTTTGCCTTAGATAGGGCTTTTAACATTTGATCTATGGAGATGTGAGGTGTGGGACAAGTACTGGGGATGTCGATTGGGCCTTTGGGGGGGGGGGGCGATAAGAGAGTGAAGTTTGCATTGAATCTATCAGCTAGCAAGTTGACTAAGTCAGCAGGATCAGTGTAAGTGGTACCATTACGTACTAATTGGGAACAAACCTGGGCTTTGCCATGGAGGTTCCTAACATAACTGAAGAAAGACTTGTGATTTCCCTTTGTTTCAGAGGCTAGTTTCAATTCATAATTGGCTTTGGAGTTTTTCACTAGTGATCTAATTTGCTTGTTGAGGCAGAGGAGGGAGTTTATTCAATTTGGAATTTGTTCCTTTTTACCCTTGGACAACAATTTCTTCCTTTTGTTGTAAAGCCTGTTGATAGAGGATGTCCACCAAACAGGTTTGTGTTTCCTTGAGAGGCAGGTTTTAGTTCTGTTGGGTATGGTTGAGTTCATGCAGTTGTACAGGTGCTTGTATACTGCACTGTCGTACTGTTCAGCATAGTTGTCTGCATCCTCTGAGGGGGGCGGTGGTGTGAAGCTGTTGATACCCTCCCTTAGGAGGTTCTAGTCAGCTATTGAGAAGTTTTTTAGCCTGGTTAAGGCTGGGGAGGGGTTGGGAGGGATAGAAACTGTGAATGAGATAGACTGATGATCTGATCTCACCAGGGAAGAACATATTATGGGAGTGGGGCTGCAGTCGCTCATGTTGGTGAGAACCAATCCTGATGTGTTTGTACATAATAAAGCTGCTTGAACAGAACCCACAAAGACTCGTCGATTTTATCCTAACTGGACAAGGAACACCAAGGGACTACCACATTGACAGTACTTCCCTAAGAGTTGACCCAATTGTTTGGGATTTGGGAACTTATCTGGACAGTAGCCTAAGTTTTGACCAACATGTGTGTATTGTTGTAAGAAAGTCCTTCTGCATTGCACAGCTTATAAACAAAGGGATTGTTTGTAGATCTAGGGATGCTGTTGTCCCCCTTTATGCATCAGTCATTACGCCAGGCATTGAATATAATGCCCCCTTTGGCATGTATCTTTCCAGACACATGCAACAACTGGAATGCCAACAGAGATACCTTCCTAAAAGGATACAAGGCCTAAAAAGCATGTCCTACATGGACTGACTCAAAGCCCTGTCACTGTATTCGGCATCCTACAGAATGCTAAGAGGTAACCTGCATCTGGCATCGTATGGATTTACTGCACATCAGTAAGTCAAATGGCATCAGAAATACCTGGTGTATGGATCTGAATCGCTTCCACAACATCAACAGAATGGTTTAGAGGGACAGGTATATTTCTCAGAGGATACCGCCGCCATGGAACAGACTCCCCAACCATCTCTATTTTCAAACACAACTTAGATCTTTGGAGGGGAAACAGAAAATTTACCTCAGGACTGCTCCTGTACTACTAATGGACAGATGCAACTTCTAAGTGCTTCATTCCATGCATGGATCCCCCTTATATCATCTATGGAATGATCTCAGTTGTTCTCATTAGGAGTAATATAAATTATTGACCATGGAATGGGTAAACTAATCTATAACCAAATAGGATAGGTTATTTCAAGCCCTAAAAGGGAAATTGGCTAGGCTTAAAATGACCCACATAGACAGCTAGCCTAGTACTTACCTATGAACCTTTATCATTATGCAACTCTTGTAAATGACAATTTATAAATGCAATTAAATCCTCACTAACCAACCTTTAGTTAATTGTACATAGCGATATTCAGTCTAGTCTTGCAAAACAAGATCTTAGTTTCCTTAATTTGCTTGGTAAAGTATCACTAAGCCCTTTCATGTCTTGTTAGATGTGAATGGTATAAACACAAATTAGAGCCCCGTATTCTGTGACTGGGCTTATCAATAATTTATGAATAGGACCAGCACCTGTTTATCTCTGCTAGTAACAGAGTGTATCACATTCTTAATTTCACAGTAACAGCTCCTGATAATGTTCTACTAATCACAAATCTTAGCCCTGTGCCTCTGAAACTGCATATGCTCTCTAGTGTTTATTCATAAATTGTATATTTTTTGTTTTTCTGCATCTTAGCTGTATACTTTGCTTAAGTTTTTGCTGCAGTTTTGGCTTGAGTTAAGGCTGAAAAGAATTTATGGATCTCTCCACCTACTCAATTAACAAATATTAAATAAATAAGCAGGTAAATAGACTTTCAGTTAGTTGGGAGCTTTATCTTTCAATACAATGCAGCAACGTCTTTCCTATACATTGCTTTGGTTTTCTCCCTCAGAACAACCTAGTGTTATATGAATAAAATGACTATTGCATAGTACATTTCTTGTAATGGTGTAAGTGTCAAATAACTTACTAACTCAGATGTTATGGCATTACCTACTAATTGTTGTAAATTGCACATCACTATTTCATAGATATGCAGTGCAGTTATGTTTGCTTGTGCCATTTGCATTGCATCTTATAATAATCAGTTCTGCTATGTGTCAAGCCACTTGGTATTTGGTCAGTTGATTGAAACCACTACTGTCAAATTAGAAATAGACATTACTAATAAATCAAACTCATGTGAACGTTAATTCTTTGAATTATTTGTTCACTTGTGAATTGAGTGATTGTGTGATTGATTGGTTGATTGATTTATTCATGCTATGTGGACTAGATTGATCCTTTTACAGGGAGAACTTTAGCAGTCAGGCAGGAACACGATTGAAGTGACAATAGACTGAAGTATGGACTTTATGCAGTAGAGGTCCAACAAATACCTGAGAGAATGCATTAAAATACTCAACTGCTATATAAAAAGATCCACCAGACATACAAACATTGATTGAAAGAACATCTTAAAGAGTAACTGCTGTTATATACAACCATGTAATTTATTTTTATTTATTTATTTTTCTTTATTTAACTGGGTTATTCCACTGGGCTGGTGGCCCATTTTCAGTGGAGACCCAAGGAGAAAAGCTCCACAACAAAAAATAACAATAACAAAGTTTACATTACAAGTAATATGAAATTTGTATACATAACTACATGCATTCATGTCATATGTATACAAATTATGTATACAAAATATGAGTACATAGCAAAGCATACATTCATGTGGTAGTGGAAAATTAACAAAGCAGAAAATTCAGCAAAGACAACAGCTAAAAAGTACAAGAGGTAGAAACCTGTGGTAAAAATGAAGATTTAGGGCCTCGGGGGGAAAAAAAAGCTCTTAAACATCTTAATGACTAAATCCAATTTGGTAGAGAGGAAGAGAAAGGAGCAATAAATCGAAGGGTTGAAGTAGAGGGGTGGGGTGAAAAGTTTGGTGGAATCAAGAGAGTAAAAGAATGCCACGTATGAGAAGAGCGAGAGGGGGGTGAGAAGTATAGTAGGTAAGGAAGAGAAAGATAAGATTTAAGTACTACTGTACATCAACAGAGCTGATGCACCACAGTACTAGTATTTATGAAAGTTATACTAAAGTAAGGAGAGGAAAATTGTTATGGTCTACAATTGGGCAAGTATGTGTTAGGTAGGGTGGTGACAGGTCCAAGAGGGAGAGTTAGGAAGGTAGTTCTTCAGTTCTCTTTTAAAATGAAATGAGGACTGAATAGAACATATATTGGTTGGGAGTTTGTTCCTGGTTTGAGATATGGAGCATTTATAAAATAATATGTCTATTGTTGTTTTAGGCCTGTTGGTGTCAAGTAGCAGCTGGTCAGTGCTACAAAGGGATTGTGAGGGTTTCTATAGGGATAGGAAGGTGGACAGGGAGAGACAGTCAGCAGGTTTGTATAGCAGAGAATGTGTCATCAGTAGCTGAGAAAGTTGGACTAGTTGAGGGAATTCAAGCCATTGTAGTTGGTTAAAGGCAAGGCAGTGATGGGATTTGTAAGGGACGTTACAGGCAAATCTGACTATCTGGTTGTAGGTTTGTTCAAGTTTGGTTAAAAGATTTGCTTGAAGGTGGGTAAATATAGAGGAAGCATAGAGTAGTCAGGGGAGGAGGTAGGCTTGAGCTAGTGAAGTCCTTCAAGTGATGGATAAGAATGTTTGGTTTCTATACAGTAAACTAAGTTTTTGATTGGTCATTTTGATGGATTGTTGGATATGATAGTAAAATTTCAGTTGATTGTCAATTGTGATTCCTAGAAGTTTGGTATGGGTGTTCGCAAGGATGATGGTGTTGTCTAGGGAAGAGGGAATGAAGGAAGTTTTAAGGCTGAACTTAAATTTTGGAAGAAAAAGAAGAAGCTAAGTTTTCTTTGGGTTAAGGATGAGTTGGTTATTGATTTAACCAGTGTTCAGTGATGTTAAAAGAAGGCTGGGTGAGGGAGAGAAGGTTATCAGGGTTATCAGAGAGGGTAATAGGGGTAGAATTGTCAGAGTACTGGATCAGAGAAGAGGTATAGCAGGTGGAGTGGAGATTCTTAGTAAAAAATATCAGAGAAGAGGGCCTAGAATGGATCCTTGGGGAACACCTGTTTGGATAGGTAGAAAAGGTGAGCAGGAAGTCTGCCATCTAACACACTGTCGTCTGTTGTTAAGATAACTAGAGAATTGGAGAGTAGTCGATGCAGAGAGGTTGAGTTCAGTTAGTTTAGTAAGAAGCTTAGGGTGGGATACGGTGTTGAATGCCTTGTAGAGATCAAGAAATAGGCATGACATCAGCTAATTGTTATTTCTTGCCTCTGCTATAGTCTGGGTGAAGGGTAAAATGGCTTAGCATTAAATCTAATACTAAGTCTCTTTTGAAGCTAAGGGCAATAAGAGAAATATATGGTAGTTATACAGGAAGATTAGTAGTATAACATAAAGAAAAACTTTAAATGGTGAGAAACAATAAACAATCTACATTGTATATTGTACAATGAAGCAAGGAACTACAGAAAGTATGTCCAATAAAACTAAGTGGAAACATATTCTATGTTTCAATCTAAAGTCAAATATTCAGACAGTAAACTGAGTTGAGAAAAACAGAATTTGAATGTTTAGCCTAAGGATAGTATTCATAGATTGGGATTTTGCAACTGAATAGCTGTTATCCATGAAGCGCACACTACATATTTATTTAAATAAACCCTACTCAGGTTATTCATGCTGATTAAGGAAATTCAAATGATTTTTGCTAAATATGCCTACTTACAGCAAAAGCATAAAATACCTGAAGATAAGCATTAAGTATACACAAAGGGCTACACAAGTGCCACAGGCTTTGTATGACTTTGAATGTATTTGGATATTACGGATGAGCATGGCTATGTGCCATCATGCTTGAAAGACTTAAGGCATGCAGAGAACTGTGCAGCTTTTATTATTAATATTTAAAGAAATAAAGGGGTTTATTATGTTTTGTATATAGGGGTATCCTTATGTGGACAACTAGATATTTTTGTTAAAGAGAAGAAAGGGGAAGATAGGAAAGACTGAAAAAGGCGAGACCCAGCAAAGAAGATACCACAGGACAGCAGGAACTCATCAAGAGGGCTATGCTGGTGGAGATAGGAGAGGAGGCACACTATGTTTTTTGAGAACTTTTTAAATATGTACTTCCAAATGTAGCAAGAACTACATATAAACAATTGATAACAGCCAAAAAGAAGAAAAGACAAACTATGTACAACATTTCAATGGTGGTTAATGTGAAAAGGAAAATAAACCATAATTGTTCCTCCTCTGCAATTAGTTAGTTGATTGACTCTCAAAGCATAACACAGGCTATGAGCAAAACAGTTTAGTTCTTTGGGTAGGTTCAGCTCCAGGGATTTCCAGTGTCTAAAGATAATTGCAGAAATGGTGATATGGAGAAGTAGACAGTTCGTTTCAGTAGAAGTCAGGCCCGTTAAGTGTGATGTGACTCCCAAAAGCCACAACAGAATGTTCTCCAGGCTCAGAATTGGCTTCTTGACTGAGAAAGAGGCTGCTCCATGTATCTACAAGCATATTAATTGCACAGAGGGGCAGTCAAACAGCATATGTAGATAATCAGCATTTTTCTATACTACATCTCCAACAGTGATCTGACTTTCTAAAACCTTTAAAAACTCCCCAATGAATAGAATGCCAAAAATGACTCTTTTTGAAATGGGTAAAGTAAGTAGGGGATAGATGGTTCCAATATTTTGTCATTACAAGGCATCTACCTCATGTCTCAGAGGAAACTTGAACATTTAGTAATTTCTACCATTTCTGCCTATCCCAATCAAAAATTGCTCTATATAACACAACCAGGAGATGAAGCTTGGCATGGGAGAAGTGAGAGTTCCAACCCATAATTGACTCTAATCCTGATGCCTTCTTATCAGTTTTGTTCCCCATATGCACCAATTCAAGATACAGTCACCAATGTAACTTGGATTTCCCACATTGAGTGTGGTACTCTGCCAAGTTAAGTGGACTAAGTGGATCTTTAGGGAAGATATCACACCAGTAAATAAAGTCACCCCTTAAACAATCCTTCCACTTTGTCAGGCCGCCTGTCCTTGTGTCTAAGTGGATATCCCAAATGAGTGACTATCTATTTCTATGTGACAGAGGTGGACCTAAGCACACTAGGTGTGTCTTATAACCCTACCCCATCCCACGCCAACAATTTCTGCAGGCTGAATTCCAGAATTACCTAGATTGGTCTGGTTTTCTTCTGGAAGATACAAAGTGAACCATGTAAACTGCCTATGCATATCTGGTAAGATCTTGAAGTCCCAGCCCACTATAACGCTTTGCTGCCATTACATTTTTCCTGACCAAGCAGTGGTGTTTACTATCCTGGATAAAGTTCATTAATAACCATTAAAATGTTTGTACCATTATGTGTAAGTGGAGATTTGGAAGACGACTGACCATGAATATGAGCTTTGTCAGAACCACCATGCAGACAGCAGCTATCTTAGCCAAACAGAGTGTGACAAAGCTTTTATCAGGAAACAAGTTTGTCTTGTACATAGGCCAACATCCCTTTCAAGTTCTCTGCTGTCATCCCTCCCCAGGGAATCCCATATCTTGATGCTTAAATATGTATAGGACCAAGTCATATACATCCCTAGTGGCCTTAGACTAGCTGAAATGTCCCAACATTTTTTGTTTAATAGGAAAAAGGCTGACTTTACCCTACTGAGTGTGAGGCTTGAAATTCCCTGAAATGATGCAGAAGCAATAACACCTCTCCTAAATGGTCTTGAGGATTGCTTAGGGATAAAATGCGGTCGTCAGCAAACCACATGCTAGACAGTCTTATTATTCAACATCTGGATTTCCCAGTATGTGTATCATTGTTTAATAATAAGGCTTAAAGCTTCAGCCACCAGCAGAAAGCGATATGGCAAAAGCAGGCTGTCCTGAATAACATCACCGGAGATAAGGAAAGGTTTTGAGTGGGTTTTATTAGTAACCACTCAAACCAGAGGTTTGGTTAGAAAAGTTTGTATCAGCTCATAAAAACAAGACATAACTGCCCATAGAAAATACCAGTTAAGGGAGTCAAAGGCTTTGGTGAAGTCAAGGAAAAAGGCTGCTATCAGCAGGGAGGAGAAGTGGCTAAATTGTTGGCCTGCAAGGAAGGTCCTAATCAGACCTTTGATTCCCTCTCTATTTGGTATAAGGCTCTGGTGGCCATCTGTCACCAATAAGTGAATTATGTTCCCCAGTCTAGAAGCTAGGACCTTAGCTAGTATTTTTATCTTCACCTTCATTAAAAAGAAAGGCCGATAACTGCCGGGATCAGATGGCTTTTTCCCCTTCCTTTAAAATGTCGCTATAGAGGCAAATCTCGATTCTTTGGGCAGTACCCATTCTCTTTTTCTAATATAGAAAAGGTCCCCGGACTGGTGCAAGGTCAGCTACTGCCAGTTTATACATCTCAGAGGGAAGGCCATCAGGACTCAGCACCTTTACTGATTTTAGTGCCCTTAAGGCCTACTTGATCACCTCTGCTACAATAGGGGAATTGAGCATCCGTGACAAAATAGGGGACAAGGCTGTAGGCCATTTTATCCTAGCTAGAAAATCATTGACAGTGTTCTTGTCTATCACTGTTCATTGGGTGTATAATTTCTGATAAAGGCCCCTCATGATATCATTGATACCCTGAGCAGAGTAGACTAATGATCCCTGGGAATCACTTAATGCTAAAATTGCCTGACCTTGTTTCCTCTGTCTTAGTCTATGCTCCAATAGTTTCAGAAAGTGAGTAAGTCCTGCCCAGTGGGAGAGCCTTACCCATTCCCAAAACTGGCACTGCTGAGTAAAAATTAGGGCTTTGATTCCCTATTTTAATAATGCCATCTCCTGAAGGAGATGAGGATCTCTGCATGTAACATTTTCAAATTCCTAAATCATAGTATTTAATCTGGCCTTGCTGTGCGCTAGGGCCTCTTGGCACTTCTGAATATCCGCATGCTTCTTACATAGGGTAAACTTGTGTAGGACCTTCACATTGGCATAATAACGAGCCACCAGGGAATGTATCCTTGGACCAAAACCGTGAAACCCATAGCTTTATTTCACTTACAGGGTTATTGTTTGATAGTTGCAAAGGACCTATACTTGCCAGGAGCTTGAGCCTAAAATTGCCAGTAAGGGCAAACTCTATTGCAAACAAACAATAGTCTGCTAAATCATTGGGCTGGATATTAATTTGTGAGATACTGTCTAACAAATGGTGACTTGCTAGGAACATATCTAGCCCTACTGACTGACCCTGTAGAGTCTGTCATGTTCTTCGGGTACCTAGGGCTTCACTTATCTGCTAAGTGGAATTACCTCCTTCTGGAGATAATAGCTTCCTATGTGGCTCATTAGCCTAGGTTGCCCTGATAGTAATTTGTCTGGGTCACTGTACAGAATCACATTAAAGTCTCCACCTATAACCTTGGGTAGCTTGTGTCCTCCCATTACATCTAATGCAGTACAAAAGGTATTAAACAGAGTTACATTTTTCTAGTTGGGGCCATAGAAATTCTCTATTAACAGGAAACATTTCTCATTGCATACTTTGATAAATGCCCATCTACCATCTTTGTTCGTCTTAGCCTCATGTTTCTCCCATTTCAGTCTCTTAGTGACTAAAGGTAGGACACCCCCCCGAAGACCCAGTATTAAGTCAACCATGATACCACCCATCTCAGTGCTTCGGCAGTCTCTTCACAGCCAAAGCATTAACTTTGTCTCCTGTGAGCAGGAAGCATCCACCCTAAGGGGACTGAATCTCCCTGAGTAAACAAGCAAATTTTATCTTAGCATTAAGGCCTTTCATGTTCCATGAGAATCACTACATTCCCAGATTAGCCTTAGAAAAAAACCTATAGCCACTAAATAGAAGATAGCAAGGCCACTCTAATAAATGGGACAGGAAGTGTTGGCTTCGGAGGTGTACTTCACAGAGAAAAAAGTGCAAGGTAGCATATGTGATATTTACATCTAGCACATTCACCATTGCCAAGCCAGTGATACCAGTTAATAGCCAGCTGTTTGGAAGGATGAGTTATAAGACTAAAAACTAGTGCCAGCTCAGCCATGAATTAATGCCTCCTAAACAGTGTAAGTGTTCTGACCTACTGAGATTGTTAGGATAACAGCCCTTATCAGGTTAAGAGATCAGAAAAACTGGGGGGAATAACCAGACTTGGCAGAAAAGAATGTAATTTCACTCAATTCCATGCCCTCTCACAATTCAGATCAGGACAGAAAGTTAGAATAAGAAAAACTAATTATCCCAACCAAACAAGCTAGACAAAAAACTGCTCCATCTGAGGTGAGGTTTCCACTGAAGTATAGCTGGAAATCAGAGGTGCTATACTTTTGGTTTTCTTTTTGCCAATTGCCTTCCATTGCTGCTCTGGAAAGAAGTAACTTTTGTTTCACTTCAGGGCCTACAGCTGCCTGGTGAGATGGAAGTTGAAGCAAGCCTAGTGTTCTTCTAAGATAGACCTTGGCTTTCTGAACATAGTAGAAATATATGGTCTGTGTGTTCCTCTGTACGTGGAGCTGGCTGGAAAACATAGCTGAACTGTTTGAAATGTCTTAAGACATGGACAAGGGAGTTTCTCTTACTAAAAAGAGGCATTCTAAAATCAGGGGAGAAGCAGACTGGATTCTCCCCCTCAACTCCCTCTGGCATAAAATAACTCTAAGATTATTTCTGTGTGATCCATTTCCAACTCATCCACTTTTGCTTCATGCTAATGATTCCAGGCTGTTATAACTTCCAGCTGCCTGGTGTGCTATGATAACACCCTCTGCTGCTCTATTAGGTCCTGATGTTTCCATTCAAACTTACTTTTAATGCAACTACCTCACTCTTAGTTTCGTCCCCTGTGGTGTTTAAAATTTGAAAGGCCATTTTAACATCCTTCAATAAAGCATTTGATGATGCTAGTGAGGTGTGAAGGTCTTCCAACTCCAGCATGGCTTTTCTTCTGGCCATTTCTCTTTCAGTGTGATAGACATTC
The DNA here is from genome assembly GCF_019279795.1 of Protopterus annectens. Classification (NCBI taxonomy): domain Eukaryota; kingdom Metazoa; phylum Chordata; order Ceratodontiformes; family Protopteridae; genus Protopterus; species Protopterus annectens. The sequence goes on along the minus strand of NC_056747.1, from coordinate 1,092,351,573 downwards.
TTTCTGTCTCATAGGCCATAAGGGATGTGGCAAGTTTTGAAGCAGGGAAAAGCACTTTGTTGCAGCCTGTACCAGTGTATAGAGAAGAATAAAGTCTCTAAGTTGCAGCATGCTATCTGGTCCTTTTGTAGGGAAAAAAAGTAAAATTAAACTCCCTTGGCGAGGAGACACTCTATAAATATTACATCTGTATCCAACTGTGTTCCTGAGCATGCCCCAGATGGGTACTTTGTTTTTTTCTGGGGGGGTAGACCCCCCATTTTTTTATTTCTTTTTATATAGGCGGGTAGTATGGATGGGGAGTAGGTAAAAGGGTGCAGGAGAGAGGATAAGGGAGGGAAGGTGTGGCA
>NC_056747.1:1092208723-1092346223 GCF_019279795.1 Protopterus annectens | reverse complement strand
AAAAGTTTTTTGTGTATGACTGTGGCATATTTCTGTGTGCAGTAAAGATGCAAAACAAGGGATCTAGACTGAGAAAGGACAACTTCAGCCATTACAGCGTTAAAGCAAACATTTGTTTGGAGAAGGGGGCAAACAAGCTGCCTGGAATCCAGTTGAAATGGATATTAATGTAATCAGTGTAAGGAGTCACACATTAACACAATGCAAGAAGAGGGTAAATGATATAGTAGGATGTGCTAGAGCCAAGGTGAGGCAGAATGCAATTGCCCACATCAGTACTGGAGGAGGCCTCCAGCACTTATGTTTTTAACACCAACTGAGGAATAACTCCTTTCTGTTTTTGGGCATGACTGTGACACAGGATAATGGCACTAGAATAATGAGCAGTGGTGTGGACACTGTCTATTACCAATGTCTGCAGCAGCAACACCTGTCTGTCCAGGAATGTTGGTTTAAAAACGATAGCATATGTTTATATAGAGAACTGAATGTTGACATGGAGGGATTACATTAAACACATGACAATTAACAGGTAAACCTTCCACATCTACACAGAAGGACAATGAAGGTAGTGTGCATGCTAAGTGTTCTCCACACATCCTCACTCAGCATACACTAGTGTTTGCTACTTCTAATGGTAATGTTTTCAAATAATTTTTTTCATGGTCAGCAGCGAAAACAGCTCCATTATACAAATAAATTTGGAGGATATCAGCAGCAGAATGGCTATTGAAGATAATGATGATGATTGACATAGCTGTATTTATGAGGCAGCCTGAGGAGAATGGTAAACAGTCTATTTGTTTAATAGCAGGATCTTATATCCCACGACACTCTAGTAACAATCTGTGAGAAGTGACAGTGCATCACAAAGTCAAGTACATGCAGACATTGCACTCCAAATCATACAGGGAGAAAACCCATGCACCTCTACACCAGTATCTACAAGCCCAAACAAACACTTTCAGGATGATGGCAGACATTCATAGGAAAGAGTGTCACAGTGATACCTTTACGAAGGAGAGCCGGCCACAGAAATTTGTTATAACTACCCCAGGAAACATGTAAGGCATTGGCTGCCCAGCAGCAAATGTACCATGACATTGTTAAGGCTCAGAGCACTGCCACACATAGTCAGCTCAAAATGCTTAGAGTTCTGCAGCGCATACATGAGGATATTCTGTACTGCAAGGAAGTAGCACAGAGTAGGGATAACTCCATGATCACACTGATGTGAAGCATGGTTGCACAAAAAGCATCCATGGCCACCTCCATTTGTACACTAGTTACAATTTACCAGACTCAATTAAAAGTCAGTCCCAGAAGGGGAAGTGGACAGGGTACTGTTTGGACATATGGTGGCAGATCACATGAGACTACAAGTGCTTCTCAAGAAAGTACTGTAATTAGGAGGAAAGAAGCACAACAGATTTCATCTATACCTAGCAGAGCCTTTCATTTGAGGTGCTGGCCCTGCGGCACTGTCAGATCAGTCTCTGTAGGATCACGTGTATGAAGTAGGTCATGATCTCAGACCAATTCACCATTCAGATCTCATGGCAGCCCTTCTTTAAAATAATTTTCTCTAACACCTGGCTATCTTTAGGAGATGAGTATGATACATTTGACCTTAATCTACTGTTATTCACTTATGACATTTCAGTCACTTAACAATTTGATCTTCACACATACACAACAGTGTTGAAATCAAATGAGAATAGCTTATTCAACAAAGTAAAAAAAGGGGAGGGGGGACTTGGGAAACTTTTCAACTGTAGGTATTTAATTCCTGTAATGGTACTGCTTAAAACCTCATGGAACTGTAGAAGGAAAGCTATATATCCTAACACAAGACTGCAATGATTAACACCATTAATGCTCTATACATTACCATTGTTACAGCTGGCAATAACTTACATCTTAAAAGTAGTAATACACAACTATTTATTTTTTATTTATTTATTGACATTTGTTAACCGGGTTAGTCCAGCTGGGCCAGAAACCCATTTTCAGTGGAGACCCGAGGAGAAAAGCTCCAGTTACAATACAATAAACTATACACAAAAAAGTTTGGTTTGCATATACATACCAATTGTAGTTTGACATGCACTACATACATATTGTAGTTTGACATACAAATACATAGAAATATTGATTCAGGGAAACACTGATAAGAAAATTAAAATTAACATGAGTATCCTGCCATTTTAAAAAGCATCACTGGCACATCACCCTCCCCACTGCAAAAAGTTTGATGTTTTTGTCTCTGAGGACACAAATGATTGTATATGATAAAAATAAATAAATTGATGTGCAGTTCCTCAGCAGACAACGTAGCTTAAGAAACACTACATAATATTAAAAAATATACATTTTCATTCAATTGCAAGATGTGAGCTCATATTAAATAATAAATAACAGTTTCTACCAATTGTACCACTTCAGGACATTCAGTACATGCGTACTTCGGTACACCAGATCAGCAAAATATATTGACTGAAACATGAGTTTTACAAACAATAATATGGTTACCTGTTGTGAAATAAAAAAATAAAAATAAATAAAAAAAATATATATTATTTAAAGATGATGAGGAATGTCAGATGAACAGTGACAGTAGACCATGAACCACACACACACAGATATCACTGCATGGCATCAATTATACTCTGTGTGTTTTTTGCAAGAAAGGAAACACTAAACTGAAAGTCATGGTCCATAGCTCAGGACTAGATATGACTTCATTACCTGCACAGCCATATGCAGTGCAAAACTTGCCACATGGGGTCTGTTACTACTGCCGACAGCTGGTTATCATTAGTCATAATAGGACTGGAACTTGCACCTGCAGTGACAGCATGGGTCACTTCACCACCAGAATAGAACCTGTTTATGTTATGCAGAATGCAGTAAACATCCTCTGCAGAGTAGATGGGTCATACTGAAAGGCACCCTGAGACTCATCCAGGCCCCTGAAATGGCTCTTCATGATGCCAAGGACCCTCTCAATGACAATATGGGTCTGGTATGGGGTTGTATTGTTATGTTCTGCAGCTCCAATTGGATTTCTCACTGGCATTATGAGCCATGGCTCCAGTGTATATCCAGCAGTGTTTTAGTGTTCTGCAACCCATTTTCCATAAATGACTACTTAAATGAAAAATAAAAAAAATATTATTCCACTTACCAACAAGATGACCGCTGGGCATTCTATCATGCAGGAAGAGGCAGTAGAATGAACTAGTGTGCCATATATGGGAATTGTGTGCACTGTCAGGATGCTGGGCACCCCCATGAATCACACAGTACCTGACAATTAATGGTATGGTAGCCCTTCCTGTTGTTATAACACTACTCTTGTGGAACAGATAATTGAAACACTGGAGCAATATGTTGCACTGAATACCTCAGTGCCATACCATAAATGGCAGGCATAGTCTGAGTTTCGTGGTGAGGTGACACCAGAAATTGATGTACTGATCCTCATGTGCCAAGAGTACATCCATGAAATGTCAGAGTATTCTCAAGGCAGAAGCCTGTGGGATACCTAATTTTATTTATTATTTAGGTTTACTATTGAAATGTCGAACGGCACTACATCGACTGCACTATATTCGAACACGGAAGTTCGAAAATAGTAATGTCGACGACAAAAAAACAATCTAGGACTGTGTTTTAACATGGGTTGAGGTAGGGGAGATGTTTGTAGTTCTGAATAATACTGAACACCTACCTCGATCCGTGTTAAAACCATTCCTAGATTGTTTTTTTGTCGTCGACATTACTATTTCCGAACTTCTGTGTTCGACTATAGTACAGTTGATGTAGTGCCATTCGACATTTCAATAGTAAACCATTATTTATTGTATTTGCTTTTGTTTAGCAGGATAGTCCACTGGGCCAACAGAACCCATTTTCAGTGGATGCCCAGGGAGAAAAGCTCCATGATGCAAAATATAATTTAGAGTTAGAAAGTAGTTAAAAATAACAATAGGTTTGTAAATGAAATTGCAATCAATAACACAGGTGTAGAAAGTACAAGTTTTAAAACATCACAATTATCATAAGTTACAATTTTATACAATCAGTATAAGCTGTTGCATGGCATACTTGTTAGTAAGAGTTCTGAATACAGTGGTGCTGTTAAAATGCAGGTGACTAGGAGAACAAGATGAGGAGAGGAGATATTATGGGGCTTAGTGCAAGTACATTTCCAGCATGAGGAAAAGTGGGAATGGAGACAATTTTTAAAATGACAGGGGGGGGTTGAACTGATCTAATGGTTAGAGGTAAAGCATTCCAATATTGCATGAGAGTAAAGTAGCTTGCCAGAGGAAGAGTAGGTTTATGGACCTGTAGTACTTTCTGACAGCCTGCCTCTGGAAGTCCATGTGGCAAGTATAGTGAGGGATATGCATACCTTTGTATCCATAGTGATAGGAAGACCATGCATTCCAACAGTGCTCCTATGAGAGCCATACATACTCACTAAGACCCTTACAATATCCCTGTCCAATCTGAACCTGTCAAATATCTCCTGATTGTCAAAACTTTAGTGAGTTATCTTCTGCCTATATCTCCACCTTCTCCGATGGTGAGCACAGCTGGGTGCAAGCAGCTTTGGCTCAGCCAAGGCAATCAGCTCACACAAAAATATAGCAAGGCTAGCAGTGAGTGACAACATTATTGCAGATTGTAAAGTAGATGGAAAAGGTGTGATTCTGCTTTTATAACCAATCTGTGGATTGTGTGGGAAAAAAATGAAAGTCTGACTATGAATTGCAAGTAGGAAGGAAATGGCTTGATTACTTTGTGACATCATATATCATTTCTTATTTGCATCTCATTATAACTTCATTCGCTTATACTCATTCGTGGCCATTGCATTTAGCATAAGTGGCTTCTATGAATCATGGCTTTGCTGTGCTCATTCGTGGACAGTGCGGCTAGCCTTAACATGTTCACATAATGACTATGAGTACCACCCTAAATCTTAAGTGTGGCTAAAAACTGCTTTTTTTAGCTTACAAATTACACTATGCTGAGTTTGTTGTACACTGTGTTAGTTATAATAGCAATTCAAATCTGCACTTAAAAGGATTTGTAACAGTTAGGGCCTCTACCAGTTAAGACAGAGAAAGAGATACAACTGCAATTTATGCAATTTGCCAGCTTGTAGGTTTTTTTTTGTTAAAGAAATTGGAGCAGTTGTCTGTATTTCAGGCCTTTGTTGGTAGTAAATGAATGTCTTTTTGCTCTATCCCCTAGTTTGCCTGTGGACTTGGATACAATTAAAAATGTAAGCTGTGAAAGATCTGTGTCCTGTTAGGCTGGTGCCAACTGGGTAAGCAGTCAAAGTTAGAGTCCAGCCACTTCTGTAATAATCTCTGGTTAATTGAATTTGGGAAGGTAGCAATTTATTGTTAAGGCTAGGACATCCCTAACTTATTTAACCCCAAGCAATGGTAAGTAGCGTAATGCATGCTAGCAGTAAATTGAGTGACTTTGTTGTATATTTTTATTTAATTTTAATAGCATGTGACCAGTGGTACATAACAGAATCAGTGACATATAATTAATTCTATACATTAACATGGTCTGAGATAAAGCAGCTTTCATATATGGGGTTAACTGATGCTTCATTCTATGACATTGTCAGTTTTTATGAACTTATTTGATAGATTTATCAGTACATGTTTGGAGGGAAAGACCATAGTCATTTCGGATTCCAAAGTACTTCCTGGTTTGAGATGGTAACCTGTATTGGGTTAAACACACTGGATCTGAATAATTTTCCAAAGAAAATTATTTTGGCTTTCTTGTTGTTTAAAAGCAATTTGCTCACCTTTAGGCATGAAAAATAGCAGTGAAGCCAGGCTGGAGTGATTATGTTGATTAATTCAGACTATTGCAACTAGACATCAGGGTAGAGTCATTTGCATGCTGCTGAAGCACTAGACCAAAAACACAACAAAAAAGTTTACGTTTGCCTAAATTTTGGGATTAATTTTTTATTTTGAATTATTGAATGGGAGAATAAACAGAGCTATCAGCATACTGAGTGAGGATGGTATTTGAGATGTTTCTCCCATACTGTTTTTGAAAATGGAAAACAATAACAGTTTAACTAGTGAACCTTAGGGATCATACAGTGGTTCTATAATGCAGTGATCAGCTTTCATGCTATCTACCTGTTACATTTTGGTTAGTAAGCAGTTCCAAAACTGTCTTTGGAGTGATACTCACTGCTTTCTAACTCCTGATATTTCATCTGAGTAAATGGTCAGCCATGCCATAGGTCTTACAAAGGTCAAATAATAGAATTAGTGGTGTAGTGATGATGTCATCAGTGCATTGTACAGCAGGAGGCTCTGCTCCATAACCTGCTCTAATGTGCTAGGATGTAGACTGCTCTGATCTGCAGGGAAGTCAGTTAACAGATCTTTTGCATACTTTTCCACAATTTTCGTCAAGAGACCAAGGATGCAATGGACAAGCCCCTTCCCCCCAAACTTATATATACCACTCTATGATCACATAAACACGAATAAGAGATAAATATTCCATTACAGAGGAATCACTACCAGTGCACACAGAGAAATGGCAACAGTAGACAGCCACCTTGTGATCTTGTAATCTGTGTAAAGGAACTCAGTGACCTGTACACAATCCCAACAGGGAAAATGCAATTTCCCCTTGAAATGTACTTTCCTGTTGCTTCTAGTTATTAATAACGTTAACTGGATAAGTTAAGTATGCAGCAGTGAATCTCATGCATGCTAGTAGAATGTATGTGCCACTCCCTGATTATTTATTTGTTTTTTTGCAGCAGACTTCTAACTGAAATTGTGATAGTAGGTTTTAGATGGAATTCTGGGTAGCCTATAGGTTCTTGTGGTGCTAATGCATCTTAGCTGTTATTAATTTATCATTTAAGGTGGAGAATTAGTTTCAGAAATATTGGCAGGGACTAGATGACTCTCAGTACAGAAAGGGTTCACACGTCCTTGTAATTTGATTTTCTTTTCCATTTGTTTATGTCAGGAATACTGCTCATTACTGTTCAGAATGAACAGGGGTTGCTGGTGACCACTGTGTGCTTTTTAATCATTTTAGTTTACAAAGCGTTAGCTCTGGATAGTAAAGGCTGTGTAACTACCATTACATTTTTTAGTAGTTCAAGGCCTGTTACTTATCTTTTGGTTTCTTTACAATGAATTTCGGTCCTTTATGAAGTTCTTTAATGTATAGTCTATCCCAGGCATTTTATTATTTCAAGGCTTTAAGTATCTTTGGTAGATGATTTTATTTAAAAGGTTCATGACAATGATGGTGAATAACAGAACTGCATTATCTGTTGTGCTGTTTAGGATGGGCCATTTAATGAAACTGAAGTCCTTGTTTGTATCGCCAATTTTTACACTTCTTGCATTCTGTGTGAGAAATACAGAAGACAAGATCATGTGTTCCCATTTTTTTACTGGCAGGTAGTCAGGATACTGAAAAACATAATTATGTCTCAGAAGTGAGTAAATACTTTGTTTAGCACTCGTAGTATGACAACAGTCATGCTAGTGAATAAGTTGAATGTACCTTAAAGACAGGAATTCTACAGTAATATCAGAGTACTTTTTATAGATACAATAAAATCAGCTAGGCGTATCAGTTTGTTTTCAATTTATTTTAACATTTGTTGACTGGGAACGTCTGACTAATCATCTGTTGTAGACAACTCTTCATCATACATTAATCAGTTCCATGTAGTACCTATTCCAGACTTTAAACTATAAATCTTCCTCAGGAATCTCTATTGGTGTACAGCTATAGACAGTTAATAACTTTGAAAAAGTTACTAAGAATCATTGCAACAAGTCTGTTCCCCATAGTATTATACCCCTTAGCAAGATGACGCTAGGTAATGTGACGAGTTGGGCAAGCCAATGAATCTACGTAGGGCATTAGGATATGTATTCTGTAAGCTACTTAATAAATGTGAGTGTAATAACTGCAGTACAATGCTAACAGTGATAAAGCATTACTTCGGCTGACTAAAACTTGTAAATTATAGCAGCAATACAGTATTATCAGCTAAAAGGTTCATCCACAACTGCAAAAAAAAAAAAAAAAAATTCACACTGTCAGTTAATCGGTAATCAACACACTAAGTTTTTGATGTTGGGAAGATTGCAAGATATCTCTGATGAATAAAGATAATCCAGTTATACTTACTGAAAAGACTGAAGTACCTTTATTAAAACTTTTATTTATACAGAAAATATGAATTACAATACTTATAAGCAATCATCCCTTTAAAAACAATCAAGCTCACAATAACAATCTGCTAAATAATCAAGCAAAACGACTATAGTCTAAATGGCTTTTCATAAATTAAGCAACGTTAACCTGGTCCCCAACCTTTTTGTACTAGTCACACTTAATTGTTTTTATTACCACTGCTAACTTGACCCTTATTATATATAGTCTCTTTATATCTTGGGCCAGATTTCTCACAAACTATGCAAAAAAATGCTGCCCATATTTTTCTGCCCCTTTAAGGTAGCCCCCTCATAATAAGCAGATAACATTCAGGTTTCATTTTCTAACTTCTATACAATAAAATTTATAAAAATCTGAAGCCAGCGAATCCTAAGTCTGCACGCACCAATGTTTCTTTCATTTCACAGTCTTTATACAAACACAATCTTTCCTCCTTTTATTTATATTTGCCTTAAGACGCAGTATTGTATCATATATACATATATATATATATATATATATATATATATATATATATATATATATATATATATGTATATATATATATATATATATATATTGGTCTACTACGTTAGACCGACAGACCACAACACCGACACCCACAACACCGACACCACAAGAACGAAACCGCAAAAACACGAAAGGTCACATGCCTGACAAACCACAATACCGACAGTTAACAAAACAAAACCTTCACTGTTCCACACAACACACACACAACACAAGCACAACAACCTAAAAACCTACCTACACAACTTACACACAACTATCTATGCACTAACCTTAACGCAAACCCTAACCCTAAGGTCCGTCACTATCGCACACTCACCTTACCCGCACCCTAACTCACTTAATCTGCCCCTAACCCTCAAGTCCCTCACTATCACACACTTACCTTACCCGCACCCTAACCCTAACTCACTTAATCTGCCCCTAACCCTCAAGTCCTTCACTACCGCACACTTACCTTACCTGCACCATTACCCAAAGTCCGTCACTATCGCACACTTACCTTACACGCACCCTAACCCTAAATCCCTCACTATCGCACACACACCTTACACACACCCTAACCCTAAATCCCTCGCTATCGCACACTTACCTAGTCGTGCTCACATGTTTCCCGTGTCGGTGTTTTCATTGTGGGGGTTCCGAGTTGTTGGTTATCTGCTCCGTCAGTCTTCTGGCGTCGGTGATGTCAGTGTTGATCTTCTGAGTTTTCATTCTAACATTGGGAACCCATACACACACACACACACACACACACATATATATATATATATATATATATATATACACACACACACACACACATAGCCTTTCCGCCTTTCTATTTAAATTGAGAACAAACTTTATTATATAACCTTCATATATAGGCTCCCATTTCAGTTCATTAAAAATCTGTTAATTCTTCTTAGATCTTCTCTAAAACTCTCATGTAGTAATTTCTTTATCTGTACTACACAAAAAAGTGCTTATTTTCTTATATCTGTTTCTGTTTTTGTTGTCTATGTTCCTAATATCAATTTTCCATTGCTGCATCTTCTTTCTGTACCATTTTCACCCAAACTCCTGTCTTTACAAAATTGTTAATTTTTATTTTATTCCTTCCTTCTGAAATATCTGTATTATATACAACCTTATTTTAATAGTTAAATCTAACCTTCCTTCCTTCTCCATTTTAAATAAGACATAATGCAAATTTAGGAATGACTAAAAATAACTATATTTACCATCTGTGTTCTTCTTGCTTTATTTTTATACGTAACATTTCTCTATAGCAGAATGAGTCAGGATCCCCAAATAACTCTACCTAAAATTTCCAATACTTCAGTTTTTATCTTTTCTGGAAGACCATAAACCTCAATAAATAAGTAACTAATCCCACTGCTACTGACTTAACAAGACAGACTTATTTCATGAATAAAATGATAAAGACTTCTCTCCCCTTACTCAGCCCCTTGGAACAAATTGATAAAGCCCTTACTGCACCCCAGATGACCTGGGTACAGCTGACATTACATGTGCTGAATGGAACAGGTGGAGCGGATGGGAGAGACAGGTTGATGCCAGCTGCCCATACTGGGAGGAGGAGTTGGACAGGTCAGCTTGCTGCACTGGTGAGACCCGCAGGAATGCATTGCCTGCAGCCACTTAGCCGAGGAATTGCACATGTTAGAGAACGTGCATGTATTTCCTGAGATAATATGTAGTAGAGCCACAGATTGCTGAAGAAACAGGTATAAGAGGTTCTGTAGATTCTGCTGGTTAGCCAAGTCAGTAACACCCAGCTCTCATCTCCACTGAGGAATGGAAAGGACTGAGGACTTTCACCTGACGGAGGAACAAATGGGTCAGTTAGGGAAAGGAAGGAGAACCTTTTGGGCCTATGTTATGACCTTTTCCATTTTAACCCCCATTTTTTAACTATTTGTTCACTTGAAAAGTAACATCCAGCATTTTATTTCTTTCTCACTAAACCCTTTCAGCCTTTACTGTTTCTCCTAATCCTTTATAGTTCCATTTATGTAATGAAATGCTGACTTCACTTAATTCCTTTTCACTGTATTGTTTAATCTTCAATAAAATGTATATCCTTTATTAGCAGAATCCAGCCATCTCCTTATTGCCGGAACCCTTGTTCCTTATGTAATTTCCTCCTCTCAACCTGCTGTCAAGACTAGTAACCTAACATGACATTAACATGTTCTTTGGTCGTATCTTGTTGAATTGTGAACCAGGTTAAAGCACTGATCTCCATGGACCTTTTTCACAACTCAGTGTAGGAGCACTATCTGGTTAATTGACTTGCTCAGAGTCGCACAGTTAGGCAAATGGAAGCTGAGGAGAATCAACCCCTGAATCACAGGAAGCAGCTTGTTAACATCTCATAACCGTTCTGTGTCAACTGCCAGGCGGATATCTGATTATTATAAATATCATCTGTTTTTACTTAGTTTCCCCATGCTTTATTTTTTGAAGTGTCTGACACTAGTTTAAATTGTTAAGTCATTAGCTAGTTTGTTAACACTATTTCATTGGTTTTGCCCTTTGTCCTACACAAAAATGTTTCACACATCGCAGCGCTGCATATTTTTGTGACACTGTCCGCAGTGAAATTTGCCTATATTGTCTATATCTATCTCTGATGCCCCCTTCTCGGTGAATGCACACTATTGTATAATAATCAGCTTGCATTATATAAATTTGTATTTAGTATTAGCTTTTCATCTAGCCTGCATATGGAATGAGGCTTTAACTTTTTCATCAAAGTTAAAAATCAGCATTGTACAGAGCAAAAAAGAAAAACAAAAAAACAGGTCATATCATATTGTGCACAATATTCAAATAGTGCGTTCCACAAGGCAATGACTGCTGAGTACAGAGGGCAATTTAGGATGGACAACCTTCATAAGTTCATAGGTAGGTACTAGGCTATTAGCCCTAGGTCCTATATAAGCCTAGCCAAAAAGGTACCCTGGCTTTCGCCACCCAAGAAAATTATTTTCCTGTGCCCCTGTCAGGCAGAGCCACAGAAGTGATCCCTGGGGTGAATTTCCTATTTCCCATCCAATCATCAAGATTTTTCTTGAAGCATGCTAATGAGAAGCTCTGTTTGACATAGATAGGTAGTCTGTTCCAGAGTATGGGAAGTCTCTGATTCAGGAACCTATCCCTCCAGCATGTTCTGTTTATTGTGGTGACAAGGTTTAGGTCCCTAGAGCATGTAGCTCATAGGGGACTGGGATTTCTTTAAGTGGAGCATGTCTAACAGCTCTGGGTTTGACATAGCTTTGTATGTTAGACAGAGATTGCCTCTGAGTAGGCGATATGCGATGGAGTAAAGCTGAAGTTTTTTGAGACGGTCTGCGTAGGGCATCTGTTTGAGGCCAGTAATCCTCTTTGTGAGGTATTTTCTGTAGCCTTTCCAGTTGTTGTAGATGTCTTGTGAGGTACATATCAAAAGGGGCGTTGTACTCTATAATGGGCCTAATGAGTGATGAGTAGAGGGGAACAATGACCTCTTTTTTTCTGGATGAGAAACCTTTTGTGATGACATTCTGAGTTAAAACATTGACTCAGTTATTCGAAACAGAATGTTGAGAAGGTCAGAATCTTCTGAATGCGACTTCGACCATTCTCGACATCCAGAGACTGATGTCAAACACTGCATACCAAGGGACAACACTATGTAGCAAGGGGGGAGCAAGCCCCCTGCACCTCCTGCTGTGGGGAGCTGCACCCCCCCCACCCCCCACAGATTAAATATTCCAACTCCGAGATCACAGTACAGTGTGGAAAAGGACAAATTTCCTGATCCACACTGTACAGTGATCTCATCAGAAGGCTGAAAACATATGTGCAAATACACAATGCATTCGCTAACCCAAGACTCGCATGCATGAAGGTTTGACAACACAGGTTCAGCCAACCAAATGTTGGCATCCCATAGTCATCAGGCCTTAATTCAGAATTATGATAGTAAACCGATTTAGCAAGTATCTGGTCGACCCTGCCAGGAAAAATAAATAAATACAGAAAGCATCTGGTTGATCCTGCCAGGAATAAAATGTAGAAAGTATCTAGTTAGCCCTGCCAGGAAAAAAATAAATAAATACAGAAAGTTTCTGGTTGACCCTGCCAAGAAAAAAAAAATGAGAACTTACCTTAAAGTTTAAATACTAACCTCGGATCGGATCACTGATTTTCTCTCTGTTCGCTCGTCACTCATCTCTCCACTCTCTCACTCTCTTCGTTGAAACTAAAGCTTGGAAACAGAATGCGAGCATAACAGGACTAATCAGCAGCCATTTCACATACTCAGATTATGTAACAGGCTGCTGACCTCACAGTTCCAACTCCCATCAGCTTCCTATTTCTTGCAGTTAAAACTGCAATGACTTGGGGGGGGGGGTGGAGCCAAGATGGCCAACTGATAGCAGCAGTTTTTCAGAGCACCATGAAACTAATATAAAAAACAGGAAATTACTTCTTTTATTTTAGCAAAAATACTTAGAATTGATAGATGAAAGTATAAACTATATTATTAGTAACTTTGATGAACTTAGGAAAGTTTTTCCTGTCAGATTATAAAGGAGAATATATCATTTGTGGAGATGAGCACTTCAAAGACTTCTCATTCTGACATGGCTTTAAAAAAAGAAATGCAGCTTGTGACATCTGCTCTACAAGAACTCTCACTAAAAATGGATGATTTTAAGGAGAATTTACAAAACCTCAAGGAAAATTGTCAGAAACAAACAGATTCTCTCAAGGAACTTGTACAGCTGCATCAATCCAGAATAACACACTTAGAAGCATCCCTGAATGATCTTGATGGAAGACTGAAGGAAGAAGAAAGCCAGAAAGATTTTCTCATCAAACAAAACATTTGCCTTCTCAATAATGTGAATGACCTGGAAAACAGGGAGAGAAGGTCAAATATAAGGATTTTTGGTATCCCTGAGAGAGCTGAAGGAGAAGATATAATTTATTTCCTGAATACCTGGGTTCCAGAGATTTTAGATTTAAAGGAGGGTCTGTCCTTTGGTATTGAAAGGGCTCATAGAGCTTTAGGAAAGCCAGTGTCAACATCCTCCTCTACTCCTCCCAGATCAATAGTCATAAAGTTTCTATCTTATCTGGACAAGGAGTTGGTCCTAAAATCTGCCTGGAGGAAAAGTTCATTAAAATTTAATCAAAACCCAATTAGGTTTGATAATGACTATTCTACCAGGGTTTTGGAACAGAGGAAAAAAGTGTGGCCATTAATAAAACTGTTAAAGCAGAATAACATCAAAACCCAGCTTGTCTTTCCTGCCAGAATAAAAATTCTATATCAGAATGAAATGAGATCATTTAATGCTCTAGAGGAAGTCACTGCCTCTATTAAAAACAATAACATTATTTCCTTACCTGAAGATATGGAATGGGCATCTGCATCTCTGAAGAGAGTTACTGATAAATCTTCTTGGACTGATGTTAAAAAGAAAAAAACTGAGTCAAAGATTGCTGTTCCCACTAAATCTCTCAAAGCATCTACTGCAACTGGACTTTAATTTGTTTTATACTTGCTAAATTTTCAAGTCAGGTATGTCATGACATTATTTTTCTTATTGCTTTTCTTTCTCTTTTTGCTTTTTCATTTCTGTACTTTTTTGTTCATATACAAATTAAATAACTGTTTATGCTTTTAGTATATTAGTATAATATTACTGGTTTATTGAGTGATATAATTGAACAGTAAGCTATCTTTGCTTTTATGACCTTATGATGACATGCTTTATTTCAAATACTATATAGCCCTGTGCCCTGTTAAATGTTCTTCTGAGTTATTATGCAGGCATAGTCACTGCTTAGATTATTTATCAGAACTGTTTTGGATACATGGGATAACAGGGCATATCTATGATTTAGTATATATTAACTAGTAATTTTTAATATTTATAACTTCTGATTTTTTCAGAATATGTATTGGTACCTGTGTGAACAAAAAGCTGTTTGCTGGCTTTTGACATAAATTGTGTCTCTGACAGTTGTATGCTTGAATGTTTTATGGCACAAGGTTTTTAAATGGCTACAAGTTATGCTTCCTGTATGGTTTAATGTTAATGTGCTGTTTTCTCTCTCATTGGCGTTGAATGTTATTTTACTGTTTGGAAGTATCTGACAGTTAAATTTTGCATTTGTTACTGTAAATAAGCAGACTTTGCTCATTGCGGTGGTTGTTTTGCGGTAGCGTTGTCGCCTCACAGTAAGACGTCCTGTTTGATTCTCAGCTAGAGCATCTTCTGTGTAGATACATGCATGAATGGGCGAACCTTCGTTGAAGGTTGTGCTTCAGGGCTGGCAACTTGGCATGTAAAAATCTACTGCCAATCATTAGCGGACTGGAGTTCCGCTGTGGCGACCCCTAACCAGGAAAAGCCGAAAGACACAACAACAACTGTAAATAAGCAGACTTTGCGACACAGTTAAAGTGAGGTCAGGAAACTGTACTGTGTAATGTGCTGGGCGGGAAAATGTCAGTTTGAAATCTAAGAAGTGAAGCTTTCTTACTTAGCTCATGACATCATGCATTCTATGCATGCAGATCAGATTACATTACATCCAATGTGTATATGCAAGCCTAATTGTGAATGTCAAGTCTCTGATTGGTTAATATAGCATAGTAGGCTTCTTTTACAAGAATTATGAGCTACACTGTCTGCAAACATATTCATGCTTCCCTTTTATATTAGTGACTATATTTTGTGATCAAATATATACAGGAATGTTATTTTTTCTTATAAACAATTATAGCCACTATTTCTACTACAGTTTTTTAAAAAATAGATCTTTATAAATAACGTTCCTATGCAGTTAGCAAGTGTGTAGTATAGGCGTATACATTTACAGGAAATGCTTATGACTAATGGTAATAACTGTAAGGATACTCAAACACCATACTAAGTCCTAGCAAATATATGTATGAATAATTTTCATTGAACTATAATTACTTTGCATTTAATATGTTGATTTCCTTATTGTATCCTAAATAGTACTTATATTTCCGATGTCATGTTTTCAGTTATTATAAAGTCATGTCTTTTAGTATATTACCACTTTATGACAGGGAAATAGCTCAGTAATATCTATGACTTGTGATAACACAACAAACAAGTTATGAGTTTCAGTATTACCCTATTACTATGGTAGATAGTTACAGCTATTTCTATCTTAATTTTGTCTTTGAGTCATTCACTTTTAAGACCTGTTATCCATAGTAAGTTTTATATAAATAATGGTTTTTACTAATTTTTGTCATTCTAACTGATGCCAGTTAATTATTATTGATTTTAGTCAGTTATTTAAACATCTGCTATTCCAAAAGTTTAGGAGATAATTAAGGACAAATATGTCTTATGGAATATTTCTAAAAATCTATGTTAACATCTTTTGGGAATGACACACACTCACTATGTGCCAACACCCAGTTCTCGTGAAGTTTTTATTTAGTGGGAGTTTGTTATGATAAGATTTATTCAGGGGGCAAGTAAATACAAATGCTAAAAGATTCTTTGATTTGTTCTGCCATTTTGAAATTTTTAATAGAACTACTACAGATGACATGCTTAGGTATTTTGGGTAATCATTTAGATCGTTAATAAAGCTAATGTTTCCTTAGTCTATTAAACACTAAATTCAGATTATATATATCCTAAAATGTCTCTTGCTTCCTTAGTGAATAATTATTGTATACATGTTTAATGTTTCTAATAATAGTGTATGTAACTCATCTCTAAAACCTAACTGAAATCAATATCTAATGAGTTGTTTATCACTACTATTTTTCTCTTAATTTATAATATATTCTCCATTTTTTACTTTGCTTTCATGGGCTTGAATGAACAAAGGTTGATGGTTAGGATAGGTAGTCTAGCAGATTTAGTTTTGTTTGCTAGGCTAGAAATGTATCTCATTCCATGTATAGGGTGTATTAAAGTTTATATCAGAGTGAAATATGCTATTTTTTGTTATTTAACTGTTTTTCTAGTTTTGAAATGCCTGACACAATTGTTTTACTTTTATATTTCATGGGGAAAGTTATTTGGATTGAGATAAATAGAAATACAACAATTGATATTCTATAGTCTATTCAGGAAGAGTATTATGTATACAGGATTCTATTAATACAAGTTCCTTTATTATTTGTTATCTTTAAAGAATTCTGATATGGATTTAACTTTGATATCCTTAAATACTAATGGCTTAAACAACCCATATAAAGAGAGCCAACCTACTAAGGTATCTTAAACTAAACAAGACTCAAGTAGTTTTTCTCCAAGAGACACTCTAAAATAAATGACACATTTATGTGGGACCCTAAAGAATACACAATACTTGCTCAATCTTTCTTATAAAAATAAGACCAGAGGAGTAACAATTATATGGAAAAAGACTTTCTTAAATCCCCAAATAATTTACAAACATGTAGATAACGATGGATTCAATGCCTTAGTTATACTTAAGTTTAATGATAGAATTTGGACCCTGGTTAATTTATACTGGTTCCCGGGTATGGGGGTTGGACTAGCTAAGAAACACTTAGACTTTATTACAACTACTTCTAAAGGTAATATTATACTAGGAATTGATTACAATTGTATTACAGATATTACAGAAACTACCTATAGGTAATCTCCTAGACTATTGTCCTCAGTCAAACAGTTAAAAAATGGACAGAAACGTTTAAATTAAAAGATACCTTTAATGCTTTGGGACCAACTTCTTTACTATTCTCATACCAGGACTATAGACATGGTACTCAAACTAGAATAGATAACATTTATATCTCACAAGATCTTTATTCTAAAATCTTGAGTTTTTCAATACAACCTTGTCTCTTTTCAGATCATAATTCCTTGTTGTTAACAATACACTTGGAATTCAATCAATTAGTTATTACTTCAAGGATTCCTTCACATATCACAGCAATTAAAGACTTTAAATCTTGGATAACATCTGAACTTCAGCTTTTCTTAGAGATTAATTATAAACCTGAAGCAAACACAATTATGGTTTGGGATTCTCTTAAGGCCTATCTATATGGTAAAACCATTAGCTGGTACAAAAATAAAATTAAAGAATGGGACTCAGAGTTACAGCAACTCCAAAATCAAATATTATTTCTTAAATCCAATAAAAACTTGTTACAGATAATAAGAGGAAAATAGAAGAAGCAAATAAGAAATACAATGTAATAGTATCCCATAAAACTAATTTAGCTATGGAAAACTGAAATTAAATTCTTAATAATATTGATAGTATCTTTCATGAAGGGAAAAGGAAAAAAATTCTTGGACATAGGGGATATTTTGGAGGTTTTTAATTATCATTATGCAGAGCATTATAAAGATATAATAAGCAAAAATGAATGTGAGATGTTAGAGAACATAGTTCCCAACATAACAAGAATTCCTGAGGAACTTAAGTTAGATCTGCAAAAAACTATTTCTCAAAAAGAAGTTACAGATGGGATTAAAGGAAGTAAGTCTAATAAAGCACTGCTACTGTCAGGCCCAGTGGCCTAATGGATAAGACATTGGCCTCCTAAGCTAGGAATTGTTGGTTCGAGTCCCATCTGGGGTGCTATAATCTTAACCTATAGGAAATTCACCCCAGGGATCAGCTCTGTGGCACTGCTCAACAGGGGCACAGGAAAATAATTTTCTTGGGTGGCAAAAGCCAGGATCCCTTTTTGGTTAGGCTTATATAGACCCTAGGGCCAATAGCCTAGTACCTACCTATGAACCTGGAATAGATGGCTTAATTATAAAAATTTATAGATTGTTCCCTTCTTTTATAATCTGTCTCCTACATAAAACCTTTCTTGAAGTTCAAACATTACTAAATATTCCTCCTTCTTGGAGATATTCTCTAATTTCCCCTATATTAAAAGAGAATAAGGCCCCTAATCATTGCAACTCATATAGACCAATTTCTTTGTTGAATAATGATTATAAACTATTTATGTCAATTATGGTCAATAGATTGAAAATACCCATATCTAAAATAATTAATGAAGACCAAACTGGTTTCATACATAACAGGCATACACCTGATAATATCAAAAGATTATTAACTCTGATAGATTACCTCAATAGAGGAAACCATGAAGCATTGATAATAGGTCTAGATATTCAAAAGGCCTTTGACTCCTTAAATTGGAGTTATTTATTTAAAGTCTTACAGTCATTTGACCCCCCCTTTTTTATAACAATGATAAAGAAAATCTATGAAAATAATCTAGCATATGTCATATTAGGTCCCTTTACTTCCAAAGCAATCCAAATCACTAGAGGTACTAGACAAGGATGTCCAATGTGCCCTATCTTATTTCCTCTGGCCATAGAAATACTTGCCATTTTAATGCGTAATAACCCAAAGATAAGAGGTATAAATATATATGACCAATATATTTCTAAAATAATGATGTCTTACTTTCCTTGCTCAACTCTAAGGAAGTGTTAGGTGAAGTGGATATAGTAACAACAAATTTCCAAAAAATCTCAGGACTCTCCTTTAACAAATCTAAATCAAAATAGTTATTATTAAATAAAAAAAGAACATACAGGTTCCAGTTAATCATATTATTGGAAACCAAGTTTTAAATCTAGACTAGGCAAGAATATAGAGGAAACCTTACAGCTTAACTATGCTAAAGCCATAGACTTAAGACATTAATAAGTAAATGGAATACTTTGTTTATAACATTTGATGATAGGTTACAACTGATAAAAATGGTTTTGCTGCCTAAAATATTATATATAGCACAAGCCCTTATACTTCCACCAGGAAAGAAAATCCTTAAAGAAATCACTTCAACTCTGATGATATCACTATGGTACCCCAAAATAAATAGAGTGGCATATTCTCATCATATCTGAAAATGAGAACAAGGGTGATTAAAATTCCCAGAGATTGAAACATATATAAAGGCATCTATTATTTAAAATAGTAATGAATTGGATAAATCCTAGATACTCTTCCAATTGGAAACAGTTACACTCCATTATACTAATGAATGAAAATTGTTTATCAAAGAATGCTTTGGTAACTGACAAAGATAAGATATGACACTATTTAAGTTTACATTTACAGTGTAGTACAACAAAATAAACTAAACTAACACTAATAAACAATATTTTTGATGAGCTTAGAAAATTCATTAACACAAATTTAGATATAAAACTGTGGCATAGATTTTAATATCATTTACTATTAGAACGGATTTCCCTGATAAAACATATAGAGAGATTTTTGGTTTATGGGAAAATAATAACCTATTTTGTTGGTTGCAAGGTATTGAAAACCAGCAAGCTTTAAACACACAAAGAACATTGTCAACCTATGGCCTATCCCATAATGACTGGTTTGTTCTTCAGAGTGTCACAGCATACAGTAAGGATCTGTATAGAATAATACATAACTGATCCTTCAAAACCATACCAAAATTATAAACTGGATTTTTGGAATTCTATATAATAATATCAATGTTAAGAATGAATTATCATATCTATATAACACTTTGTCTGTAAGACAGCTCCTAAAGATTCTTACTGGCAATACCTAACTAAAGGGTTTCAAGTATCATTATTAATGGAAGATAAAACAAACATTTTATTTTCAGTTAAACTAACTTCTTACTCACAATTCTGGAGGATTTTTCCTTTGAAATTTCTACACAGATCCTTTTTGACACCTGAGAAACTTTCAAAAATAAACCCTTCAAACAACAAGTTATGTTGGAGATGTCATCCGTCCACTAATGCTGACTGATCTCATATTTTTTATGACTGTACTAATATTAAACCATATTGGAATGATATTAACAAATTTCTTCAAGCTATCTATACTGATATATTTGTTTTGACAAAGTCCTTAATTTTACTGAATGTTAATAGTAATAATATGAAGAAAGGTGACCTGTATTTGTTATGGACAATGTTAGCAATAGCCAGAAAATGTATAACTAGAAGATGGAACTCTAATGTAGACCCACAATGGAGGAATTCCTAACATCTCTGAAGAAATGCATACTAATGGATTAAAGAACTAAAGAGTTAAGAACTTTTCCTAAGCCATTGGTTAATAGTTCATGGAGGAAATTTTTCAATTTGTTTGATATCCTACAGATGGAACCAAACTCTTCCTAACTATCATAGTTTATATATTAACTTATTTAACTACAAATGTTTTTATCTGAATCCTTTTTGTCAAGCTGAATTAAATACTGTAAATAGTTATTGAATGTTATCCCACTCCACAAAGGGGGAGTTACAACTGATCCTGGGAACTATCGACCTATTAGCGTGACGAGCCTGGTCTGTAAGACCATGGAACATATCATCATGGATCTCATAATCAAAGACATTGGTAACCTCCAAACTCTGGATCCCACCCAGTTCGGGTTTGTGAAAGGTAGATCATGCCTCCTGAACCTGATCGACTTCTTTGAGGCAGTCACCAAAGCCGTGGATGAGGGTAAGGTGGTTCACACAGCCTATCTTGACCTCTCCAAGGCTTTCGACACCACCCCCCATTCTGGAATTATAGCTAAACTCACTAAACTAGGTATAATTCCCTACGTCACAAGATGGGTTGCCAACTGGCTCACTGACAGAACCCACACTGTAAAAGTTGCAGACTCCAAATCTGACCTCAAAGCAGTGACAAGTGGAGTACCACAGGGTTCCATCCTGGGACCTCTCCTGTTTGTTATCTACTTCTCTGAAGTACAAGGCCTCTGGCTAATGAAGTTCCCAGATGACTGCAAACTAGGAGCCATAGTCAAGTCCCCAAATGATGTGGACATCCTACAGAAGGGCCTCACTGAGACAGATGCCTGGTATCAGAGCCATGGCCTCAAGCTCAATGCCAAAAAGTGCAGTGTCATCCCCTTTGGTAAAAACTCTGTACCCATGAACTACCAGCAATCTACTTAACACCAAATGCGTGGGGACCCAGGTGGATAGTAGTCTCTCCTTTGATAGTCACATCGCTAGAGTAGTCAGGAAGTCCTTCTACGTGGCACACCTCATCATAAAAGGGTTCTCATCCACGAAAAAAGAGGTCATTGTTCCCCTCTACTCGACACTCATTAGACTCATTATAGAGTACAACGCCCCTTATGGAATGTACCTCACAAGACATCTGCAGCAGCTGGAAAGGCCAGAGAAGTACCTCACAAAGAGGATTACTGGCCACAAACAAATGCCCTACACTGACTGCCTCAAAAAACTCCAGCTTTACTCTGTAGCATATCGCCTACTCTGAGGTGATCTCTGCCTAACATATAAAGCTATGTCAAACCCAGAGCTGTTGGACATGCTACACCTAAAGAAATCCCAATCCCTCTGAGCTACACGCTCTAGGGACCTAAACCTTGTCACCACAATAAATAGGATACACTGGAGGGATAGATTCCTGTCCCAGAGACTTCATATACTCTGGAACAAGCTACCCATCTATGTCAAGCAAAGTTCTTCATTAGCACTCTTCAAGAAAAATCTTGAAGAGTGGATGGGAAATAGGAAATACACCCCAAGGATCATTTCTGTCTTTCTGCTCAACAGTGGCACAAGAAAATAACTTTGGAACCTTGCTGGTTAGGCTTACGTAGGCCCTTGGGCCGATAGCCTAGTACCTACCTATGAACCTATGAATGTATTAAATTATTGTGTTATTTCAACAAAATAAAAATAATTTGAGTAAAAAAAAAAACACTGCAATGACTTCTGGGCATCTTCATTGATGCCTGCAGTCTTCCCAGTCTGGACTGCCTTTAAAACAGTCTGGAAACAAAAAAATATTTGTTTTTTTCTATTTTTTTTTAAGTGTAACTTGAGCATGCATGCGCGCTGCTCTGAGTTCCGCTTAAAGAGTTGCATTCAACTTTAGTATTAGTTTGAACTGTAAGCTAGTGTGTAATAATTAAACTTTTTTCTTTTTCATTTTTTTGGGAAAAAATTGGGGGGGGGTCTGCAAGCCCAGCAGTCTGATACCATGAGACACCAGTGGTAACTAATAATACTTTGGATGCATTTGGATAATGGACAATGATAACTGTGATTTTGTGGAAACTGATTTAAATAAGAAGCAATTTTTCTGCATACAATTTTGAAGAGCACCGACCCACCAGCCCAATTTGGCATCGGTCCTTCTGGCATTCACCAGAACTGCCAGATACCCAGTCTGCCTCTGATGACAGGCATTTGAGTTTCAGACCTCATATCCTCCAGAAAATGCATGGTAATGCATACACATTTATTTGAGCAACTTTCTAAGTTTGTAAGATCAGTATTTAAAATTTGTCCCTATGTTTTTGGCTTTGTCCCCTCATTATTTTTTACTTTGTCCAGATGTTTTTTGTGTGTGAAGAGATTTCTCTGGGTGTAAGTTGTTAGGGGGAGAGATTCAAAGATGCAATGGTGCTTGAGCAGAGTACAGACTTCATAAATAAATGCCATATTGCATTTGATGTCCATGCTGAAGAGCTGAAGCATTCAGTAGATGGTGATATAAGCATAGCAAGCTAGTGCTAAACTTATAGCAAACAGGGTGCCAGAGTTATGTTGCAGAACATTATCTTTATGTTTCAGAAGATTTTTTTCTCCTCAACTTTGAGACCAAAGGGGAACCATTTCTGTGATCTGCATAGAGAACCATATTACTTTACAATGGTTCTGCTACAATACCCTCATTTATATTTGCTAGAGCTTACTTAAGGTGTACTGTCTTATTTTGTTACACTCCAATCTCTACAATTATAGAACATTTACATTTGTTTGACAGAATTTAATTTTGCTGGATCACTTATTTCCTAATGGTCAAGTGGCAATTTTATTTATACAATAAAGATTAAAACACTTTTATAATCAAACATTTCACTAAGTTATGAGGTGTTACAAGAAATCATTATCCTCTCCTTTCAAACTTCATTTTATGATGCAGGTGAATAGTTATAAACACACATAATTTTCTTACAGAGAACAGCTTCAATGAGTGATAGTTATGCAACATGGGATAGGCGGAGCAATGTTTCTACAATGATAGAGATTCAGGTTATTCCACAATTACTGTAGCAGTAGGCAACACTCCTCAACAACAACAAAAGACTATTGTGACATGTCTTACACTTTTTAGACTAGATTGCCGCAGGAAGAATACAGAACAAATTACCCACTAGAAAGATTCCAGCATTCAACAGAGTAGGAATTCTTGAGGGATTAAAATACCACTCAGTGATGCAGGGAGGATGGAATTTTTTCAGGGGGACTCCTAATACCTAGAATGTCTGTTATTTCTCTTCAATGCCCACTTTGAAGGGTATTACTACACTTAAAAGTATAATCTATTACAAGAAACAATATTATATATAAATATTCTTATGCATGTATACAGTATCTGTCAACCTGTATGTGTGTGTATGCATGTCTGTGAATATATATATATATATATATATATATATATATATATATATATATATATATATATATATATATATATATATATATATATATATATATATATAGTTATGAATGGGTCTACTTAAAAGATCATAATATCAGCCACAAAACATCAACAACACAAACACTGGCATGCTACTATGCATGCAGAGAGCAATAATCTCAGGACATGTAAAATCAAAACAAAAAAGAAAAAAAATGCAGGGGATAGGTTCCCCCTGCACCTCCCATGCTATACACTGCACTACAAAATCTTCCTGCTAATTACATACAGCATCTTCAGATTACACAATATTGGGGAAAGGGCTTATTCCCACAACCACAAGAACTGTGATTTCATATATCAATTACTTAGTTGACAACATTTTGAAGACAAAACAGATAATTGCTCCCATATCTTTCTGTTTGTATTTATCTATCTGTCTGTCTACACATACACACACACACTATCTCGTATATCTTTATATGTGAGTGTGTGTGTGTGTGTTTTATATATATATATATATATATATATATATATATATATATATATATATATATATGAACGTATAGGTAGATATAGATAACTGCTAGACATAGATGAAGATATGGAAACACAGGCAAATATATACTGTAGATATAAATATAGAGTTACAAGTATAGATACAGATCAGAAACACTTATATCTATAAATAATAGATGGAACACATGGAACTCTGTTGTATCTTACATGGTATACTGGTTCAGGTAACAAAGTCTGTGATGAGAGAGAAAGCAATTAACTGACTTCCTTAGTGTGCAGTGAAGTATATTTACTTGCCATGGGATAGTGCATTGGTCCAAATAATCTTTTTCAGTTACACCCCAGTCTAAAAAGCATTAAAATACAATATGATGAATAACAATTCCATGCACAGAAATTACAAACAGCCAACACATACACAAAAGAAAAGAATGTGACATTACAGTAATATGCATGAAGAATATACAGTAACTAAGTTATAACAGTTAAGGTTATATACTTTAGTGTAGTTATTCAACAACAAATCTACACACTGAAATTCATTTGAAATAACTAATATTCATCTATTTCATGTAGCTTACAAATTAGGCTCCCATGTGTCCCATTTATCTATTTGAATTTCTGTTTATGTTATAGTAATGTTTCCCATTAACTTCAGTGGGCTATATTAAATGCCATGTCAGGGGTTTCGTGAGTAGTGTAAAAGGGCGTACAAGCCTTCCAAGCATTATCTTTCGTATGCTGGAGTTCTGTACTACAACTCCTACACAGGAATTGTGGTCCAGAAAGCAGGCATACAAAAGACCTTGCCTGTCACTGAGCTGCCTGCTTGACTGTTGCATGTTTTCAGTGAACGTAAGCTCTGTAATTCTCATGGTGCTGTAATGCCATTTGTGTAGTGGGGCATTTAGTGGGCTCAGACAATCTGGAAACATTAAACAGAAGCCAAGGTGTATTTAAGCATTTCATTACAGTGAGACTTCATCAAATGCCAATATTTACTATGGATCACAGACAAGGCTGCTATGACATGGCTGGCCAAGATGGATTCATGAAAATGTAAGAATGATTGGCCTTTCATGTATAACAGCATCATTTGCTTACACGTTTCAGAAATCATACAGAGATCTGGCATTACTGCTGCTCCTAATGGTGAACAGTGCCAATGACAGGGTTTTGCATAAGTGATGTATATATGACTTTTTTTCTAGCACAATAAAATGTTTGATTTTCTGATTTCACTCTTTATTACATTGTTGTTGTGGTTCACTAATGCAAGTAACACAATTCAGGACATGCAACTTATCTCGTTATGGCCAGCTGAGAGGTACTCTGTTGCTTTAGGCTTTGTGAATTTCAGACAATGTGTGAGAAGTTATGTGCACAGATACACCATGAACTCATAAACAATGGGGTAATACTTTGAACAGCAATCATCACATTATGCAGTAGTAGTTCTTAATTAGCAAAGGGCTATGGTACACATTTTCTCTGTATACCATCTATACTCCATGGTATAAAATGTTTACAAATGGCACCCTAAGTTTCTAGTTAATACAGCAATATATAGTTTAGGTATAATTTTATGAGTGTAGGGTCTCATGAGGCTTTTCATGCTAACCCTTTAATATTTTAAATTTTTTTGTTATTTCCAATTAATTTTTTATTTAGTTTTTTTTTTTTTACTATAATTTTAGATATCTTATATTGACAGAACTGGATTCATTTTGTTGGCAATACTGTTTTGTAAATAGCTAGCTCCATTCAGATATTTATTTAATTTTTATTCTTTTAACTTTTTTTGTTTACATATGAGTTGAGTTTCATTTCTAGAAGTTCGATTTATGTAGGCAATGTTATTTTCTGTGGGGGTTATGTTTGTGTGCGTATTTTGTGTGATCAATTCATTTTATTTTGAAATAAATGAGATGGGATTGGTATAAATGATTAAGGCCTTCACTTCATAGACACAAGATACAGGGTTTCATTCTGAGGTTGGGATATTGGCTAGGCTTAAAATGGCCCTTTAATGTAGCTAGCCTAGTATTCACATATGAACCATTTAAAAATGTCAGCCATACTTTTATTTCACTCACATTTTTGTGCTTTATTTTACTTTCTTCATTTTTTGTTACTTGTATGTTGAATTGTGTTTGGGGGTTGTTTGATGGTGAATAGTGTATTTTGGGGATACTTGTCTTTGTTTTGTAATTGCAGTGCCTGAAATTCTACTTATGATATTATTGAATAGTATAAATGTGGCAGATTTAGGATAAACTCAATAGCTTTCTTGAGGGGCTAAGTTGGGAGATAAACAAAAATATCTCCAGAGTGTGACAGATAATGCATGCTTTGTGTGTGTGTGTGTGTGTGTGTGTGTGTGTGTGTGTGTGTGTGTGTGTGTGTGTGTGTATACATATCTATATGTATTTCTTATCTATCTGTCTATCTATCAGAGAATTATTAAAGGCTTGGAGGAATGGGAATTTAACTATTGCATTATCAAATGGATAACTGACTGGAGAGCAAGAGTGACTATCCAAAGGATACAAGTCAAAATAATTTAAAATATCTAGGGAAGTTCTATCAGGCTCATTTCTGGGCCCTTATCTTTTACATGTATTCATGTCCTCACTTCCAGCTATAGATACAAGTTGGGTCTGGAAATTTGCCATTTATACCAGGATCGCTGGGGTGGTCATTTCTATTAAGGACCAACATAAAATTCAACTTTATTTAGATTTATTATTTGGGTGGGCCCAGTCCAATGGCATGCAATTCAATAATTCTATGGGTAAGGTTCTGTACATGGGTAAACAGACTTTACCCTTCAGTTATAGGATGGATAACACTGTTATTAGACAAAGCCTAGATTATTAACAATCAATTTAGTTTTGAAGGGCATGTGAATAAAATTGTAAGTAATATATTTTTAGTTAAATTATCTTTATTGAGGACTGTTTCATCTAGGGAAGAATTAGTTATGATCCTATTAAAACAGTTGTAAGACCTATTATGGAATATGGTTCAGGTTTTTGAGTTTACTCTTTATCTGATATTGGCAGGTTGGAAAAGGATCAGAGAGTCTTCACAAAAAAATCATATGCTAAGCTGATCTTTCATATTAAATTAGATTAAAAAAAGCTGTTATTATCTAGCTATTGCTGACACTTAATCGGAAATATTATACTAATCTATAAATGTTTAAATCATCCAGACCTTGACTGTTTAATGGGGTTAATTTTCTACATCATGAAAATTGTACTAACAATTGAGGTGATATGTAGAATACTAGGAAGAAATTATTTTCAGTATAGAGCTGGAAGAAGATAGAACTCCTTACCTTTGGAAATTCGAGATATAGAAAGAATAAACATGTTTAAAAATTATGGTTGATTTATTAATTGGAGAAAAGGTATACTGGTCATTATCTTGGTGAAGAGAGGATAGTAATTACTTTTGGTGAGGTCTGTGGGTGATTCTTGAACAATGAACATTGATCATATCTGTGGTATCATGGAAAAATGGGTTTAATGATCCAAATGCATATGACAAAGTCCATTACATACCTCCTTTTCTTACTGCACATCTGATGGTTCAGGTGATGGTGTCTAAATCTTTGCAAAAGAACACCTAAAATTCAGAAGCTACTCCCCCCAAAAGGCTGGTACTATGTAAAGATCAATAAAGATGCAACTCTTATGTGGTGTTTTAACTATGTAATTAACACAAATTTTGATATCATATTTGTAGGATCACAGGAGAGAGAGATCATTGGAGATTACTAGGCTATAGACCCAGAAGTCATTTTAAGCCTAGCCATTTCAACCCAATGTAATACAGTAGAGGTACTACTCAATACCCAAGATTGCATTTAGTGATGACCGCCCATGTCCCAGAGGGTTGTGGGAGCTATCCCTGGTAAGAATTTATGGTGCCCATCCACTCATCTAGTTTCTTCTTGAACAGTGTCAGAGGTGCTCTGTTTCATATGAATTGATAGACTGTTCCAAAGACGTGGCAGTCACTGGGATATACATCTGTCCCTCCAGCATGTCCAATTTAAGTTACAGGCCATATTTAAGTCTCTGAAATGGGTAGCCCTAGACCCGATTGATTTATGGATATGCAGCAAGTTCTTTAGGTTTGGGTCTTAGGTTGCTCTGTAGGCCAGGCATAAGTCTTCCCTAAGAAGTCTATACAATACATAGTATAGCACTAGGGATTTTAGTCTATCTGTGTAAGGCACATGCTGGAGGCCCTTGAGCTTCTTTGTTAGAAACCTCTGCGGTATCTCCAGTTGCTGTAGATGCTTAGTATGGTACATACTGAATGGGGCATTATACTCAATTATGGGCTGGATAAGTGCCAGGTATAGGAGGCTACAACTTCTTTTGCTGTTAAGGTGATGCCTTTCCTAATCAAGTGAGCTATGTGGAAAGCTTTCCTTACAATGGTAGACATGTGGTTGTCAAAGTTAAGGTCGCAGTCAACCTATGATCGCAGGTCCCTTACCACTTCATGGGTACTTAGGGTATTGTTATTGATCTGATAGTGTGAAGGGACATTGTTTGTGCCAAAGGGAATGATGCATTTCTTTGCATTCAATCTAAGACCATGACTAATACACTAGTCGTTGGTCTGTGTGAGACCATCCTAGAGTATTCTGACATCATTTGGGGATTCGATGATTGCACCTAGTTTGCAGTCATCTGCAAACTTGGTCAGCCAGAACCCTTTAGTTTTGACCTTTACTTCTGGGAAGTATATATCAAACAGTAGGGGGCTCAGCACTGACTCCTGTGGCACTCTGCTGGTAACAGGTCTGCTGGTTGATGTGGAACCACCCACTTTGATAGTGTGTGTCCGGTTTGTGAGCCAGTTGGCAACCCATCTTACAATGAAGGGATTTACATTCAGTTTTCTAAGCTTATCGCTAATGCCTGAATGTGGGATTGTGTCGAAAGCCTTCGCCAAGTTGAGGCATGCTGTGTGCACAGATTTGCCCTCATCAATGGCCTTGGTCACACTTTCAAAGAAATCCACCAGATTTAACAGGCAGGATCTGCCCTTCACAAAGCCAAATTGGGTAGGGTCCAGGGTTTGGATGTCACCTATGACTTTATTTATGAGGTCCTTAATGATACGTTCCATGGTCTTACAGATGAGGTTGGTCAGGCTTATGGGTCTGTAATTCCACAGGTCTGTTGCTAAGCCACCTTTGTGGAAGGGAATAACTGTAGCTTTCTCCATTCTGCAGGAACAAACCCTGTGGTTAGGCTATGACTAAAAAGGTTACTTAGTGGTGATGCTAGTTCATGTTTTAGCCTGTTTAGAAGACAGCCTGGAATGTTATCTGGTCCCATAGAGGCCATGTTCTTTGCCTTTGATAGAGCTTTGAGGACCTGCTCTTGAGATATGTAAGGTGGGGGGAGTTTGGGGGAGGGTTTGCTGTAAGGAGGGGAGAAGGGAGTGAAATTTTTGCCAAACCTATCCGCTTGGAGGTCTGCTATCTCTGTGGGATCAGTGTGTGTGATACTGTTGAACACCAGTCTGCACATGCTTGGGTCCTACCCTTTATGTTACGCACATAGATGTAAAAGGCCTTATGGTTATCCTTGAAGTAATTGCTAGGTTTCTCTCGGTTTACTATTAAAATTTCGAATGGCACTCCATCGACTGTGCTATAGTCGGCAACGGAAGTTTGAAAACGTTGAATGTTGAAGTAAAAAAATCAATCTAGGAACGGTTTTAACATGGGTCGAGGTAGGTGTTCAGTATTATTCTGAACTACAAACATCTCCCCTACCTCGACCCATGTTAAAACCCATTCCTAGATTGTTTTTTTGAGTTCACAATTATCATTTTCGAACTTCCGTGTTCGACTATAGTACAGTTGACGAAGTGCCGTTCAAAATTTTAATAGTAAACCTTTTCTCTCAAAGGAGCTCTTGGACAATTTGACGCTGTCATATTTGCCAGTTAAAGCTGAGGAGAGTGCTTTTCCATTGCTGTGTCATTGCCTTTGTTTTCTTGGATGCAGCTTTTTGCATTTATTGTAGAGTTTGTTGATGCTGGAAGTCCATGGTAACTTGATTTTACTTGGGGCTCTGGCTTTGATTCTGTCTGGTACAGCTGAGTTTATGCACTTATACAAGTGATCATATAGGCCTTTAGTGTAACCTTCAGCGTAGTTACTACTTTCAACTTGGGGTGGGGCTTGGAATGCATTTATAACTTCACCTAGGAGGGTATAGTTTGCCTTGGTGAAGGCTTTTAGTCTGATGTCACCCTTTGTGAGTGCTGGTGTTAGTGTCAGTTTGAAGGTGACTGATTTGTGGTGAGTTTTAACTAATGAGGGGGAACAGTTGCAGCAGTGCACTTGTTTGCAATGTGGGTGAGGACCAGATCTATAATATTTGTATTTCTTGTTGGGTTATGGACAATTTGCTCCAGTGCATTTGAATTCACAAAGTCAAGGAACTTTTGTGCTAGTGAGTCTGGGCTAGAGTAGGTTTCCCAGTTGATGGTGGGATAATTGAAATCCCCCATAACCAGTGTGTTCAGTAAAACTAAACTCCAACTCGTGCATACGTAAATCATCTTTCCTGTGCATATAATGTCTGTTCCCTTCAGAGCAAGAGGATGTCTTGGCTAAACATTACAATGTAAATATCAATCAAGATAGAACTCTTATTGGTGATTTTAACCATCATTGCACTGATGGGTTAAACTATTCAATGCCAATAAAGATAGATGCATATTAACTGGCTATGTTAATCTCAGGAATTTGTAGCATATAATACAAAGTCCATCTAGTCATGGCAATGCCATAGATTCATTGATAACCCTATAATCTTTCTGGTCTCCAGCCTAGGTTGCAGCCTCTGAAATTAAGACAAGTGTTAAAAAGGGGAGACATAGGGTAGGTAGGTTTCTTATAATGAGATTAGACAAATAATAAGGGGAGTGAAAAGAGCTCAGATGGACAAGGCAGATCTAGGGGTTTAGATAAATAATAATAGGTAAATGGTCCTGGGCAGTGAGAGGATGAGGATGTCAGGGATGTGCAGGCCTAGCATCTCCTGTAGTATTAAGTGCCACATTTATATTTAAAGATCCTAGAGAGGATTTATTGATACACTTTCAGGAGTAGATCAAAGTTTGTGTAAACCTAGCTTCATAGCCAGTGTCCTCACTAGGAATTCAGAAGAGGTACATGGGGGTTAAGAAGCTTGAGAACGATTTTAGTGTTATAATTTTGAATGTAGGTGGTTTCAGTGATCTTAGCATCGGAGCGGGAGACATAATTTAGTTAGGAAACATTGAAATTGATGTGCAGTTCATGAGATAAAACCTTCTAGGAGTGAAATTTAAGTGTTTCCAGTATTACAGTCAGAATCATTAAAGTAGAGGGAAAAAAGGGGTAAAAGTATTGCCAGAAATAAGTTGCTATGGCTCCTAGAATGGAAAGTGGCATGTCAGGATGGTAGATGGGTTTTGGCAAAATTGTTTATTGAAGGGAGAGTTTTGAGCTTAGGATTTTTTATGAGCCCAATCTGGAAAAAGAAGGGGTCTTGACAGAACTACAGTATGATAGAGCAATTTTGGGTGCAGATTTTAGTATTCTCTTAATGCCAGGAAGGACTGGGTATTATGGTTAGGGGAAATCATATGCATTGCAAAAAAGGGGCACATCAATGCTTATTTAAGGTTATTTCAGTGACCTTTCAGGAGAAAATGATATAATATAAGAGAGTGGAGTGTCTCTTGTTCTCTTGGAACACAGCTAGACAAATACATATCCTGACTGACACAGTGGTGGCTGGAAGAGATGTTGGCTATTGATATCTTCACCATTTGCCATACTGCCTCTGCTGGGACAGGTGCATTTAAGTTCTCATTCTGTTATGTGGTTGCTACATTCTGTTACTTGTCTACATCCAACTTCCACCTTGGTTCTTCTCATGAGCACGCTGTCTGTAAAGGCCTCCATAGTAACATTTTAACATTTCCTTTATCACAAGGGTCTCTTCACTGTCCTTCCACTTTAGGCAGCTTATCTCCATTTGCTCTTTCTCTTCCTCAAATATATGTGCCAGTTGTTTTTTTTTTCACAACCCATGCCAGTAGTCTTTCTATTACCAAGTCTGTATATCCTACTGTGCGTTTATTTTCAGCTCTAACTTGGTATTTGTTGCTAATTTTCTCTATAGCAGAATGTCAATGTCCTCCTTTGCTCTCTCTCTTTCTTTTTCCATATGTCCTCTGGTCTATGCTCCACTTAGTTAATCTTTTTTTTCTTCCTCATTTTATCTTGCCCCTCTCTTTGCATTGTTCCCACGTTTATTATTCTTTTGATTCCATCCCACCAGTTTCTTCTCAATTTCTTCCTGTCCTCATCATCATAATTTATTATTTCTGAAATCATCTACAGCCTATTTCTGTCATCCTGATCCTCACACATGCCCCCTCCACAGTTACTACTAATTTTACTGGTGCATGCTCTGATAGGTATCGTTCTATTCTCTTGATTTTTTGTGCTGGTTTGCTTTAGTTTCTCTCTCCCCACAAACTGTCCAGTCTGCTTGCTTGTGCTAGCATTTTCCTTGTGTGTGGATACGTTATCTCTGTTTTCCATTCTTCTCTTTCCATATGTCCCACTAGTTCCCTGTTTTCATGTTCCTATCCAGGTCCCTCTGCATCATTGCATTATTTATTTTACATTTGTTGATTGGGAAAGTTCAACTGGGTTTATGCCCATTTTCAGCGGAGGCCAGGGGAGAAAAGCTCCATATATTCAGACATATGAGATTTACATAATATAAGAGTAAAATCTAGCATATCAGATGAAAAAAGAAACAATATAATTATAGTAAAGACACAGTTCAACAGGAGAAATGACCTATATGTCAGAGTATAATATCACAAGGAAGGCTCCATATATTTAGACAAGCAAAATTTCACATAATATAAGAGTATAATCTAGCATTTCAGAGGGGAAAAAAAACAGCGTATTTATAGCAAAGACACAGTCTGACAGGTAATGCCATATGTCAGAGTATAATAACGATATAAAGTGCAAGACATTTGCCTAGTAGTATTAATTTCTCACATAGAGAAAAGAGTAAACATCGTACTGCAATCATCTGCTAGTTAAAGGATATGAAATACTGATAACCTGTTGACAGTTAATAGTAGAGCTGGCACCTAATTAGTAGTACAGGAGAAAGGGGGGGGGGGTTAGTTGGGGGTATAGACAAGGAAATAGCCAGTGAGATTTTAGGTGTGCTTTAAGAGCATTTTTGAAGAGACTGCTGGAAGGGAGGGTAGTTATGGCAGTGGGAAGTGAGTCCCAAATTTTGGATATGGAGTAGGAGAATAGCATTTCCCCTGCAGAGTTGTTGGGTTTGGTGACTTAGAGTAGATTTTTGTTGCAGGAGCGAAGGGGTCTGGAGGACTGGTACGGTTGGAGAAGTGTATGAAGTGAGGGAATTTTAAGAGGGTGGTTTACAAGTTTATGAGCAAAGGTAAGTTGGGTTAGGTGTAGGAGTTGAGGGACCTCAAGCCAGTCTAGGTTTCTAAGGCAGACACAGTGGTGACTGTGGTGGGAGTCCCCTGATGCAAATTTTGCAATTTTATTGTAGCAGGCTTTGAGTTTCTTTAGGTTTGATTGTCGAAGATTTGTGAGTATGGGTGATGCATAGAGTAGGTTTGAGATTAGTTGGGAAGTTGTGGTAGAGATTCTGGCTGGTTTGGTTAGGTATTGTTGGTTTCTATACAAGGCACCCAGTTTTTTGTGGACTTTTTGATTGTGAGTGATATGTGAGTGTCAAATTTGAGCTTGTTGTCAATCTGTACACAGAGTAGCTTAATCTGGGCTGTTGGTGAGATGGAAGTGTTGTCTTTGGCAAGTATGTTGAAATGGGGGATGTTCGGGGTAGATTTTGAGGGTTGAAAGATGAGGAGTTTGGTCTTATTTGGGTTGAGGAGGAGTCGAGCATTTAATAGCCAACTTTCAACAGAAGAGAAAGGTGCTTGAGTGATCTGTTGTAGTTCTGTTAGAGTTGGAGCTGAGCAGATGAGAGTGGAGTCATCTGCATACTGTATGAGGGAGGCATGTTTGGTGGCGGTGTGCAGGTCACTGGTAAAAATGGAGAAAAGCAAGGGGCCAAGGATGGAGCCTTGGGGAACCCCAAGAGTAACAGGGAGGTGAGGGGATAGATCGTTGTGCCAGACAACTGACTGCTGGTGGCCGAGTAGATAGCTGTGGAACCAATTGATGGCAGGTATGGAAAAGAAGAGGTTGGAGAGTGCAGAGAGTAGAAGATCATGTGATGCAATATCAAAAGCCTTCGGTAGGTCAAGAAATACAGCAGAGGAGAAAAGGCCATTGTTTTTATGTTGGAGAATGGTGTTAGTGAAGGAGAGCAGAGCATGTGTGGTGCTATGGTGTGGACTAAAACCATGCTGTGTGTAGGAGAGGAGATTATTGTCTATGAGATAACTGAAGATCTGTGAGTTGATACATTTTTTGAGTATCTTGGAGAGAGGCGAGAGGATGGCAATGGGGCGGTAGTTGGAGATGTCTCTTGAGGGGCCACCTTTGTGTAGGGGTATGATGTGGGATATTTTCCATAAGGGGGGCACATAGGACTCAGATATGGAGCGGTTGATTAATATGGACATGGGATAAGCTAAAACATCAGCTGCTATTTTTAGGTATTCTGTGGGCAGGTTGTCAGCTGCTAGTCTTGTGGGTTTAAGTTTTGTCAGTAGTTTTTTTTATGTTGGAGGTGGATACTGTGGAAAGGAAGAATGGAGGGAGGGGTGGAGTTGGTGTGGGTGTGGGGGATGTTGATGTAGGGAAGTGTTTTTTAGTTAGGGATAGAATGGTCTCTGTAAAATGTTTGTTGAAAGAGTCAGCTATGCTACAGGTGGAGAGATGGGTGGTTGGTGGGGGGGGGGTGTTTACCTTCCCTGGGTAGAGGATAGAGTTAATTGTTGACCAGAATTGCTTTGGGTTGTTTTGGGAGGAGTTTAGGGATGTCTGATAGAAAAGGGCTTTGTCTGCATTTACTTGCTTTTTGACTTTGTTATGTAGTTCAAGGAATAGTTGCCTATCTGAGGGGTTGTTGGTTGTGCGCCATTGTTCCCATATTTTATCCCTGGATTTCATAAGGTCTTTGGTGTTTTTCTGTAGCCAGGGGGATTTTTTAGTTCGGATTTTGGTGCATCTTTGGGGGGCATGGGAGTTAAGGATGTTGAGGAAAGTGCTGTTAAAGTAGTGGACTGCTTCATCTAAGTTGAGGTATTTTAGGGGTGACCAGTTTATTTTTTGTAGGGAGGTGGTGAAGGAGCTGGAGTTGAATTTAGCTTTGTAGCAAATGTGTCAGTGGACACTGGGTTTGCTGCTATTTATGTGGTGTTTTAGTAGGAAGGTTGGGGAGTGGTCACTTAGGGATTCAGGTAAGGAGCCTGCCAGGTAAGATCTTTGTTGACTAGGGCCCAATCAAGAATGGTGTGATTAGTGGGGTTTTTATTTATCCTAGTTGGGGATTGTATAAGCTGTGAGAAGCCATGGAAATCTAGGTGGAGTGCTGGGGGTTTACTATTGCAGGATAGCCAGTTGATGTTAAAGTCACTGAGTATGATGTTTTTTTGGGGTAGGGAGAGATTGGCCCAGTTTAATAGGTTTTCAAGGGGGGGGTATATTTTGGCCTGGAGGGAAGTAGCAGCCTATTAAGTTGATTGCTTTCTTAGGATTTAATTTTAGGGTAGCATAGGGGATTTCTTCCTTGTCAAGCTGGGGAGCTGACTGGGTGAGAATTTGGATATTGAGGTGATGTTTATACATCAGTGTCACTCCTCCTCCTTCTGGATATTCTGTTCTTGCAGAGGATGTTATATCCAAGTGGGAGTATTTCTTCACTTTTGATGTGAGGTTTAAGCCAAGATTCAGTTAGGATAAGGATGTCAGGGGAATACAGGTGTATGTATGCCTGGAGGTCTTGGATTTGTACAGATGCTTCTGATGTTAAGAGACATAATGAGGAGGTCTGTCGGCTTTTTATTAAGTGTGATTTGGGTGATAGGGGAGCTATTTGGAGGGGGGTTTGTGGAGAGGGTGGAGATATTGGGGCCAGGGTTAGGGTGCACATCTCCACTGAGAGTAAGTTTAGAGAGAATGCGGAGGATATGTTTTACATATGCAGTGAAATGCTTGTGGTATTTTAAGAATAATTTGCATTCAGATGAGGTTTGGGCTTGGTAATTAGGTAGGTGTTGTGGAAGGAAGCATTTTGGGGTTGGAGTAGTGAAATTGTGTGGTGGGAATTTGAGAGGGGTAGTTGACAGAGTGCAATGGAAGTGGTTGGGAGAATTGACTGAAATATCTTCGTAAGATGTAGTAAATGCTAGAATAGTGCAGCAAAGGATTATAATTGTAGTAGTTAGTGACATGACTGTGTTGGGATTAGCTGGGGTGGGAGGGATTTGGGGGTAGGGAGAGGAGTGGAGTGAGCAGAGCGAACAGAGTGGGCTAAAACCTTTGGCAAGCATTGCAGGGTAAACCTTTGGTGAGGAATGCAGGCTAAACCTTTGGTAAGGATTGCAGGCTAAACCTTTGGCAAGGATTGCTTGCTAAACCTTTGGCAAGGATTGCAGGGTAAGTGGTAAAAATAATCTGTTTGGGCTATACTTGATTTCTGTAGCCAAATTCAAACTTTTCCTCTGGGAATGACTGTAAAGGAAATTATTAGGCAGTGGGAGTAAAGGTGAGGTTTGCTAAAGAGGGTTTCAGATGGGGACAGCGTTGGTCTGATTGAGTGCGTGCTACCCTACATATAAGGAAAGTTGAACACATACACTGTTCTTTCCTGGCTAATGTTAATGGGAGTAAGTCAGCAGAAACCCAAGATTACCCAAGTAGAAATAAAGATTTAAAGTCCTGCAAGGAAAATGTAGGGGGGGGGGGGTGCAGGTCCTAGAGTGCAAGTCTCAGAATGGTATTGTACAAAGTGTCAGGAATACAAAGATATTTAAATGTAAACCTACACAGGGTGCTTGTAAGACACCAGAAGATAAACTTTTAAAGTATCTTGTTTAACTGAGAGGCAGCTTGCAGATAGGTCCAGAGAACATGAATCAGCACACTGTTGCAGTCTAACTCTAAGTAGCTGGTAGGTAGAGTAACTGCAAAAGGAAAAAAAAGAGAAAATAAGCATATAAAACTACAGTTTCTTAACAAAGAGGATCAGGATAGAGCAGATAAGGAATGAGGATACTGTTTTTTATACTTAAAAACTAGTACAATGATTAGAGCAGTTGAGAGGATTTGCTTGTTATTACAATAATTGAACAACAATCCTTACATGAATATATACTTAGCAGTAAAAAAGTTGTACTTAAACAGAATTAGACATAAACCTTGCAGCACAGAAGTTATACTTTCATAAACAAGGTCTTTTAACCACCACATACAGTTATATGAAAATTATCTAACAGTTGCTTCACCTTCTTATTCAGCTTATCACCAGTGCTGCATGAATTTTTTACAGTGTATGTAACTATGCACTAGAATTGTGTTTCCACACTGTAATGTTCTAAGCTTCACTTATTACAGTTTCCTACAGTAATGCTCAGGTAAGTATAGCTCCAGACTTAATACAAACTCAAATGGAGTAACATTAGCATTCTGCCAACATTCCACATGGAACTTACAATGATAAAGTTTACAGACATGAGAGCCTAAATTTCCCAATGGCAGCATCCAAAACCAGTATGCATCAGTCACTAGTATTTTTAACTTATGCATTGTGCAATAGAAGCCAATGTACTTAAATTTAAAGACATACACACATCTAGGACACTACAGTAGTTAAATCCAGCAGGGAAGATTTCAGATTTAAAGATGGCTCCAAGCTATGCAAGTACGGTAAAAAAAAAAAAATTCTGATCTGCTGTCAGTGGGCAGGCAAATAAAGAATGACAAAGTGTGAGCCAATGAAATGCTAAGGAGAGCCAAATGAGGGAGGGTTTGAAGCGCATGAGCCAAGTAACTTCAAAGCACACAACACTGTTAAGGGGAGTGAGTCAGCAGAAACCCAAGATTACACAAGTACAAATAAAGATTTAAAGTCCTGCAAGGAAAATGCAAGGGGGGGGGGGTGCAGGTCCTAGAATGGGCTAAAACCTAGTCTATTTGGGCTATACTTGATTTCTGTAGCCAAATTCAGACTTTTCCTCTGGGAATGACTGTAAAGGAAATTATTAGGCAGTGGGAGTAAAGGTGGGGTTGGTTAAAGAGGGTTTTAGGTGGGGACAGTGTTGGTCTAATTGAGTGTGTGCTACCCTACATATAAGGAAAGTTGAACACATACACTGTTCTTTCCTGGGTAATGTTAATGGAAGTAAGTCAGCAGAAACCCAAGATTACCCAAGTAGAAATAAAGATTTAAAGTCCTGCAAGGAAGAGTGCAAGTCTCAGAATGGTATTGTACAAAGTGCCAGGAATACAAAGATATTTAAATGTAAACCTACACAGGGTGCTTGTAAGACACCAGAAGATAAACTTTTAAAGTATCTTGTTTAACTGAGAGGCAGCTTGCAGATAGGTCCAGAGAACAGGAATCAGTACACTGTTACAGTATACCTCTAAGTAGCTGGTAGGTAGAGTAAACAGGGTAATTGTAAGACACCAGAAGATAAACTTTTAAAGTATCCTGTTTAACTGAGAGGCAGCTTGCAGATAGGTCCAGAGAACAGGAATCAACACACTGTTGCAGTCTAACTCTAAGCAGCTGGTAGGTAGAGTCAATTTAGAGACATACACACATCTAGGACACCACAGTAGTTAAATCCAGCAGGGAAGATTTTATATTTATATTCCTTCTTGACTGTAGGGCACAATAAAGACTTCCCATAATAATGTTCTTTCTTCCCCATCCACCTTCTCCTGTTCTAAAAAAAAGGTTAGCACAGTCTTTCCCTATTCTTCTTTTCTTCAGAATCATTCTGGTATGGTTTATTATATTTCCTGTCTTCTTTTTCTCCCTGTTTATCCTTCTTGTCCATATGAGACATTTCCTTTCTCTGACAGCCTTCACTCCCTCCATAATTACTAATGTGCCATGCACAAACCTTTTTGCTACCACACTCTGCCCACTCCGACCTCACTCTAATTTTAGAATGTCCTCCACTTTGAATTTTCTCATGGTCCTGCACTTTTTGTTTGGCTTCTATTTCCTATATTCCTATAATAGTACTACTTTTGCCTTTAGCCTTTTAAGTCTTCTGTTTACTGGCTTGGACAATTCCCCTTGTTCGATATGGTAAAGCTTAATCCTCTGCACTCCTCCACCCTGTTACCCTCTCCTGCTCTTCCTTATTTCACATCCTACCTCAGTCTCCCCAAGACTGTCGTTCTGTCATGAACCAATCACACTCAGGTTGACATCTACACCTGGACCATCCAGGGCATTGGTGAGCTGTCACAGATTGTGCTCTTTTGTACCCTAGGAGTGTTCTACTTCTTTCTTCCTACTATTGTCCTTAGTTCCTTTGTGCCCCTATCCCTTATCTATTTCTGCATTGGTTGTATGGTTTGTCTACATCATTATGAAGAAGAAACCCGTCCTGATGGATGTGGGGGCATGGTGGTTTGAAAGGATTCACAGCATAGGGAAGAAGTGCACCCCAGCACAGCTCTGGCCCTGGTTTTAAAACCATCATTACCACTCTCTTCCAAGCCAACGATTATAATTTGAATAATAATAAGAAATTTGACTTAGCAACAGAAGATTTTTTTAACCTGAAACCTAATATTATAGACCACCAATTAGTACTAAATCACCTGTTTAATATTACATTCTCATCTTCTAATTTATTATGATTAAAAAATATGATTTAATAATTTCTGGCAACATAACTTTCCCCTTAACTGACTTCTTACTGACAGGATCCCTTTCTCTTTTTTCTGTTTATTAACAGTTGTTTGTATGATTTTAGGCTTTTTAAAATGATCCCGTATACAGATAATCTTCTTGTATCTTCACTCTCCAGTAATCTCCAAGCTCTTCTTCAAAGAGAATTATGAATGTCGTTCATTGATTAATCAGTTTAAAATGTATTGTAAACACATTTTATGCTAAACAATACTTTCCTTCCTGTAGTTTTAAATGCTATTCCAGGTAATCCTATGTGTTATATTGACTTTGTCAAATGCATATCATTCACCCTGGATGACACTTTTTCTTTCCACCAAAGTTCTAAGCAAATCACAACTTCTGTACTCCATCACAGTTATAGACTTGCCAATCTGCTGCTACATAAAACCTGGAAGAACCAAGAGCATGTTTATCCTTAAGTTAACATATATATGCCCTTCCACTTTTCTCATTATTTAGGTTCCCTAACATCATTTTCCTCCAAAAAGCTTTAAATGAGGTCTGTCATTCCACAGACTCACTGATTCCCAAATGTAGCTTTGCCACACCCTATACTCCACTGCTCTTCTCCCTGCCTCACTGAAATCCACTTACATTTCTCAGCAAAAGTATTTAAACTTCTCATTAATTTTGCCTCTTCTCACTCATAAGCTTAAAAGCTCCCCTCAGCCTATGCTCTTAAAGATCAACACTTGATGTAACTGAATTACTGTGACACCCGCTGTGCTGTTCCTCTAACTGAAAGCACATTTAGTAAACTTTTTCTCAGTAAACCATATATTTAAATCCTCCTACTCTACCACTTTTTAGGAAGACCCTATTCAAATATCTCATAGGTCCATAGGTGTATGCTAGGCTAATTACCACTAGTGCCCTTATAAGCCCCATCCGTGCAACCCAAATGTGACCCAAAAATTTGATTTATACAAGCGGTGATTTACTGACTGCCTTTGTGCATCAGAGCCATAGACACCAGACCAGGGGTGAATTTTTGATTACCCATCCATTGGTCCAAGTTGTAATTTGATAAGGTTAGTGAGGAGCTCTGCTTCACTTGGATGAAGATTCTGTTCCACAGAATGGAAATTCACAGAGAAATATGACTGTCTCTCCAACATGTCCTATTTATTTTGCAAGCATAATTTAGGTCTTTTGATCTAGTAGTTCTAATGCTGTTTGTTTTGCGGAAATGCAAGAGGTTCATCAAAACTGGGTCGAGGGATGCCTTGTACACAAGGCAAAGATCACCTCTTGATGTCTGTATGATATCAAGTAAAGAAACAGGGCTTTAGGCGATCAGCTTAGGACATTGTGTTTACTCCCTTTATGCTTTTTGTAAGAAACCTTTCTTAGACGTTCCAGTTGCTGCACTTGTTTGGTCAGGTACATATTAAAGGGGACATTATTCTCTATAATCGGTCTGATGAGGGCTGAGTACAGTGGTACAATGACATCTCTGGGCCTAGATGCCATGACCATAGTTATAAGTTGACCAACATAGCAGGCTATTCTTACTACCTTGGACACATGCTGGGTGAAGTCTATGTTACAATCTAAATAAGTTTCCAGATCCCTGACTAGTAAATCAACTTTTAGGGGTGTTTTTGATGATGCAGTTATCCAGGGTGGCTGACTTCCAAAAAGGCACTATAATGCATTTGTAGCATTGAGTTTTAAACCATGGCTTGGCACCAAACATTTTTCTGTGTTATACCTTTCTGAAGGGTGTTCTTGTCTTGGGGGATTCTGTGACTGTTCTCAGTTTGCAATCATCTGCAAACTTGGTTAGTCAGAGGCCTTTGACATTGGATTTGCCCTCTGAGAAGTAGAAGCAAAGAGGAGTGAGACCAGCATAGAGCCATGAGGGACTCTGCTGGTTACTGGCCTTTTTTTGGAGGTGGCCTCATTGATTCTAACCTCTTGGGTCCTATCTGTCAGTCAGCTAGCTATCCAGCAAGTTTATTTATTTATTTACTTTTGTTTACCGGGTAGTATCTGTCTGGGCCAGGGACACATTTTCAGCAGAGACCCGGGGAGAAAAGCTCCAATACAAGTACCTGGCAATAACATAGCAAGTAATATACAGGATAGTGGAAATACATTTTCAATCAGCACAGAAAATATAAATTTATCAATGAGCCTAGAAAATATACAAAGATAAGCAAGTTACATACTTGATTAGAAAATAATATAATAAAAAGGTTGTTTTTTTAATTTTTATTTATTTATTTATTTTTTTAGGAAGTACTGGTAAGATATCACATGAGAGTTAGAGCAACAGCAGTGAAGTATAAGAATGGGACATATGTGATGTTAGTATGAGGGTCAGTCTGGTTAGAGAGGTTATCTCAGGTGAGTGCAGGGGCATAGCCAGTGATTAGTAAGATATTCTTTTAGGAGCAATTTGAATTTGCGATTGTCAGGGTAATTAAGTATCAGCTGGAGAGGCAGGTTCCAGGATTTGGCTATTTTATTTGAATAGAGACTGTCACCATAGTAGTTTTTGGACTTTTTTACTTTTAGGAGTAGTTTGTCTGATGATCTTAGGGACCTGGGGCTAGTATTAGGTTCAACTAAGTTGGAGATAGCAGGGCGGTGATCAAGTTTGTGGATGATATTATGTGCTAAGGTAAGTTGGTTTACAGTTTTAAGGTTGGGAAGTTCAAGCCAGTTGAGTTGGCGGAGTGCAGTACAGTGGTGGGATTTATGTGGCTGGTTAACGGCAAATTTGGCTATTTTGTTACAGCAGCTCTCAAGGTTGTTTAAGTCAGTCTTACACAGGTTTGTGAAGATTTGTGAGCAATAAAGGAGGGTGGAAAGCAGGGTGAGATCTGACTGTAGAAAGTCTGGCATAGTTAGGTAAGAAAGGTTTGGCTCTATAGAGTGAGCCAAGTTTAATGTGTACTTTTTTAACTGTGATTGCTATATGTTGAATTTTAGGCATTTGTCTACTGTTACCCCAAGGAGTTTAGTTTGGCTGACAGGTTCAATTCTTGTACCACTGGATGAGTAGATAGAGAG
The DNA here is from genome assembly GCF_019279795.1 of Protopterus annectens. Classification (NCBI taxonomy): domain Eukaryota; kingdom Metazoa; phylum Chordata; order Ceratodontiformes; family Protopteridae; genus Protopterus; species Protopterus annectens. Next base: position 1,092,302,466 of record NC_056747.1, on the reverse strand, counting down.
AGAGGTTTGGTTATTTTTAGTTCTGTTGCTGTAGAAGACCATAAGCTTAGTTTTAATGGGGTTGAGAATGAGTTGATGGTTTGATAGGTATTTTTCTATTTCTTGGAGAGACTCTTGTGTTTTTGCTTGTAGATCTTGACATAAACCACTTGTTATAAAGTGGTTTATGCCAAGTTCCATAATTTTTTGACAATGCCCAAGTAAGATATTGTATCAAATGCTTTAGCCAGATCTAGGTAGGCAGTATGTACTGCTTTCTGGTCATCCCTGTGCCTTAGTGACCTTTTCAAAGTAGTCCATCAGTTTCAGTAAGCATGACCTTCCTTTACCAAAGCCAGACTAGGATGGATCCAGTTACTGAAGGTCTCCTATGTTCTTGTTGATAATTTCCATGTCAGTTCTTTCCATGGTTTTGCAAATTAGACTAGTCAGACTAATGGGTCTATAGTTTCCAGGAGCCATTATTGAAGGTTCTCAGTTGTAAAGGGGGGGGGGGTGACCATTGCGGTCCTTCATGATCATGGAACAAAGCCTGTTTTAAGACTAGTTAAAAAGTGACTGCAGGGATCCTCACACGTCATATTTTACACTGTTCAAGAGGCATTCCTAGATGTTATGAGGGCCCACTGTGGCCATGTTCTTGGCTTTAAGCAGTGCAGCCAGTAATTGCTCCCTAGTTATAATTGAAGGAGTTATGTTTGAGGGTGTTTCTTGGCGTATGGTTGAGGGAGAGAGGGAGGGGAAAGTTGGAGTTGAATCTGTCTGCTAACTGGTATGCTATATCTCCAGGCTCAGTGAATGTGGCATCATTAACCAACAGTTCAGAACTGGTATGTACAACCAGTGGTGTAGCTATAGTTTGTGCTGCCTGGGGCTGTTTTTGAGTTTGCCCCCCCTCACAAAATCATGGCCAAATGGGGTCCCCCATACACAGCCCTCCCCCTTGCAGTCATTCCAGTGCCCCATTACTTGGCTATTTCTCCACATTTACCATAAACATTGTAATGTGCATACTGCTTTATGCTTTACTTCTAGAATGATTACTGGGATTTAAGTTAAAACTTTTATTTTAAATTTTATAGCACAAACACTTATAGCTATCTGTTAAACAAAGCAGTACAGTCTCACAATGAAAACAGACTTAGCATTAAAACTTCTCTGCCCTTGAAACTCACATTCATTGAGACAGCATTGAAACTCAACATTCAAAGAAAATGCATCTGGCCAGTGGTGAATAAAGTTTACCTTTTGGCTGTTTTCAAATGATAGACCCCTTGCATACATATTTAGGACCATGCAAACATACATGTGTTCTTTGATTCACCCTCCTGACTGTATTAAATTATATTCCGTGTATAATGCAGCACACTTGTTAGGAGCATGTTTTAAATTTATTGTTTTGAACATTGTTCCAGTAAGCAATGAAACAAAATGTATGACCCAATAATGACAAAACTACCCCATTCACAGCATTTGCATCATAAAAGCCTACTCAAATTTTTGTCATTACAATCCATCAATGTCAATAAATATGTGCAATCTCTGCAGAGGTAAAAGTCATCTAAATAATTCCACATTGAAGAGATCTGTAACTAATGAAGAGGTTGCTGCTAGAAAACAGCTTTATATTTCATTGTTTCATCTACATATAAAGTGCCTGTTGCCTGTGAAGAATAAATTGCCTATGTTCCATTAAAAATTATAAGCTAGTAATATTACAATAGGGAATGGATGGCAAACTGGTAACATGTTCATAGTTACTAGATATATCCTCCAAAGGAGGTTCTGCATCAAACACAAGTATACTACCTGTTGTGCTACTAACAATGCAAACAGATATGGCATAAGCAGCACTAAACTACTCTTCCCCTGAAGCTCTTAGCTCCTTGTAAAATCCACTTGACACTCATCTCTCTCAACTTTGCAACACAAGAAATCTGGAAAAAGCCAAAATTTATTGGGTGGGGGACAAAAGCCCAAAACCAGAGGCACATTTTAAATATTGCTTGTATAATCTTAGAAAGTTGCTAGAATAAAATGTTTTGTGTTACCATGCATTTTCCTGAAAGATAGAAAGACTGAAACTTAAATGGTTATCATTATTTAGTGAATTTGTTTCTCAGTGATTTGCCAGTAAACCACAAATTTTAAGAGGAACAGACCAAAAGAATGAACTAAACATTCTGTGAAAAATCTGGACAGTTGAAAGCTAACAAGTGGTGGCATGGGTACAGAATTCAGGCTCTTGCTCCTAACACTAACCACCAGGTATACCTAACTGGGGCATTTTACACACATACACACACACACACACACACACACACACACACACACACACACACACACACACACACACACACACACACACATACACGATTGCATCTTAAACATATACGAGTGCATCGTAAACACACACACATAAACACACAAACACAAGTGCATCGTAAACACACGTGCACACATACACACAAGTGCATCGTAAACACACACACACACACACACACACACACACACACACACACATGTTCATCATAAACCCACGCACAAGTGCGCCATAAACACACACACACAAGTGCATAGTAAAAACGCATACACACACAAACACACACACACACACACACACACACACACACACACACACACACACACACACACACACACACACACACACAAACACACACACACACACACACACACACAAGTGCATTGTAAACAAAGCAAAGGCACTGCAAATTGCATTGAACACTCAAAGCAGCAGCAGTTAACTAAATTCCCTTATTTGAAAAAACGAACGTTAATTAGTGAAGAATCAATCGGATGGGTGAACATTCACCAATCGGATGGACGGACAGACAGGAAGAAAAAGCAATTTCAAATAGCGCAGGCAGACAGGAAGAGTGGGATGTCTGTGCATGACCAACACAGACGTGTGCCCTTCTCGCCCCCACCGGCTACGCCACTGGGTACAACAGCCTCTATGCAACCACTGACATGGTTGTAAAGAGGTTCCTAGAGCAATTTAGCATAGGTTTGGAGGGGCATTAACATTTGAGAAAACCATCAGCTAATAAAATGTGGTTTGCCTTAGAATAGTTCTTAACTGTTATTGATTTTACTGGGGTTACAGATTTCATTTTGATTCTGAAACAGACAGCTTTATAGTCATATCCTATCAGGAGGAATGAGACATTGGGGGACAGGATGCATCATTCTCCCATATTTGTGAGTATGAGGTCCAGTATGTTGTAGTCTCTAGTTGGCCTATTCACTATATGGTCAAGAGTGTTTGAATTTAGAAAGTTTAGGAATCTCTTTGCTTGTAGACTTTAAGCCAAATAGGATTCCCAGTCTACAGAGGGGTAATTAAAGCCTCCCATGATTAGGTTGTTAGGTTGGAATGTAAGAGTCTCCATTAGGTCCATGTATGCATTGTGAGCTTCTTGGAGCATGAAGGGTGACCTACAACTAGCTATGATATGGTATGGGATTTGTCTAATGTGATCTGTATGTGGAGGTACTCCTGCATGCCAGTGTTTTTAACCTAGAGGTATGCTTGTTATTAATGTTTATCAAGACACTACTACCTTTAGCTTTTGTTTGTGATACTACTTGCCTGATCTAAAAGTGTGGAAAGCAATGAAATCTTGCATTGCCTATATTCTCGCTACTTTTTTAAACCATGTCTTGGTAACCGCAAATATATCTGTATTCTCAAGTTTGATGAGGGCTTGGAGGGAATGCAGTTTTTCATTTAGGATCCTTGCACCGAGCAGTCACACCTTTGAGATTCATTTCAGTTGCTTTTGCTATGTTGGTAGGTTTGTCAGTTTGGCATTGCCTCAAAAGAGGCATTATGGGGGGGGGTGGATAAAGTTTTAGCCAGTATTTGAAAGCCTAGAGGGGACATGTGCAGACCATACTTGGTAAAGCAATGTGTTCTATTTAGCAAATCCTCCCAAGTTGACAAATAGTGGATCACCTTAGAATGACACCAGCAAGGCAGCCAATTGTTAAAATCAGTCATCTTTTGCTCATATTGTGGTATCATCCTCAGTGCTGAAAATATGGAGTTCAATGCTAGGCTCATACCAGCCTGAGACACATAGTCTGAGAGCTCCATAATGTCTCTCCTCATATAGCCCAGAGAGGTATGTCTCAGGTAATTTACATCTACATGGACTATCATACTGGTAACTGTGATGTAATGACTTGAGCATGTATATGATTTGATGGATCCTGGTTCTAGATAAGCAACTACCTGTTATTTCTCCTTGTTCAACCAGGTTAGAGGTACATTAGTATAATGGAGTCCCCTATGACGAGAGTCCTAGGAAGTGTGTTTACTTGCCTTTGTGGCTTATTGTGGCTGACTGTATGTGTAGTATGAGGTGTTGTTTTCTCTGAATGCCTTTGGGCTTGCTAAGGCATAGCCTTGCCAATGGGCAGTCTAGGTGACCTTTGTTATTTAGGAAGATTGCTTTTATATGCCTCAGCATACGTTAGTCTATGTTTGTGTTGCATGCCATGTGAGATGGTTGCATACTTCCCAGACATCCAGATTTTCACAGACTGCCTAGATTTATGCCTCTTATTTTTGGTTTGTTCCTCATAAAATGATTGTTTTTCTGGCAAATCATTGAGGATTGAAGTCAGAAAATAATGGTCGATATTTCAGTTTCGGACTTCATACCCTTCAGAAAATTTGTGCTAATTCAACACCTGTTATTCTATCAAATTTCTAAGTTTATAAGAGCAATATTTACAAATTGTTCCTATTTTTGGGCCTTGTCCCCAATTATTTATGTCAATGTCCAAATTTCTTGTATTAAGAGAGTTATGGGTGGATGCTGTGTAAATGGTTTTGACAACAGATGTGCACTTGTATGTGAGAATTTAACCTCCAGTGTCATTGTGTAAGTGCACCTCTCATATATTATTATCATGATTATTATTCTATTGGTCATTATTATTTGTTATTATTGTTATTATTATTATTACTACTTTTATTAAACGTTTAGATTCCTGATCTATGGAACTATGCCACAGAGCACCTGTTCCTATGCAGGGAACAATAAGAACACCTTTAATTGGGGGCAAAGCAATGAGGGCCAAGTAAAGGCAGCTAAATTTAGAGCTCTGCAGAATTATACTTAGAATAGGAAAATCATTTTTTTTTCAAACTTCTCTGTCACAACTTACTCATAATAGTTTTGCCTTCCTCATTTCTGATTTTGGTGGAAATATATAAAAATGTTCCTGTCATTTTTATCCAGAGATTACTTCATCAAATTCGTATGAGCAGCTCTAAATATTCCCACACTGATTCATCTTTGAGAAAGGATTTACAACAAATAACTTCCACTTTCCAGGAAATATCTCTGAAAATGGATGTTTTTAAGTGAATCTAGAAAATCTTAAGAGAGAATGGTTTAAAACAAACTGATGTCTTCAAAGAACTGCTCCAACAACAACAAAATAAAATCTCTGTCATGGAAACTGCCTTGAATGCTATGGAAGGGAGACTAAAATAATTAAAATCCCAAACTGATTTCCTTCTTAAGTAAAATAGCTTGCTCATTAACAAAACTGATGATTTGGAAAACAGAGAAAAAAGATGCAATATCATAATCTTTGTCTTCCAGAAAAATTTAAAGGGGATGATTTAATTTCCTTTCTAAACAATTGGATTCCTGAAATATTAAATCTACAGGGGGGTTTCTCTTATGGTATCAAAAGGACCCATAGAGCCATAAGTAAGCCTGTTACATCTTCTTCTTCTCATCTAAGGTCCGTTGTAATACAATTCTTGTCATATACTAACAAATAACTAATACTTAAGTCTGCTTGGAGGAAAGTTCCTCTGATGTATAAACAGAATCTAATCAGATTTGAAAAAGATTATTCAACTAAAGTTGTGGACTTGAGGAAAAGTTACTGGCCCTTGGTTAAATCTTTAAAGCAAAACAACAGTAAAACCCAAATGATCTATCCAGCCACAATTAAAATTCACTTATCAAATGGGAAAAGAACCTTTAACAACATAGAGGAAGCCTCTTCTTTCATCAAAAAAATTATTCCTATACAAGAAGTTATGGACTGGTCCTCTTCTTCCCTGAAAAGAGGTTCAGAAAAAAAATCTTGGACTGATTTAAAAAAGAAGAAATAAAAGACAGAGCTTTCTTCTCTCAACACTATTAAATTTGTTAACTTCCACCTCAAATGACTTATTTATTTAAATAATGTTTTATGTATTGTTTTTAATATTTCACATCTAGAATCATAATTCCTATCACTAAAAATCAAGTTTGGTAAGCACCAATATTTTTCATTTCCTTTTCTCAGATCTACTAGCTTTATAGAATGCTTTAATATATATTCTAACTCTTTTTATTAGTAGCATTCACTTCTCTGATTTACTCTCATTTCAGAAACACTCACTAATAACTTATCATTTGTGTACCTTAAGTTCTTTTTTACTCTCCTTTCATATACACTCACTAATAACGTGTTTATCAGTCATGTAATTTAAGTTCTTTTTTTAGAATTATTATTTGCTAATTGTTAAGTATTTATTTATATAATTTACTTATTCATTTGTTTATTTTTTGAGTATATATTTGTAACACACCCCCTTGAAGTCATTGTTAAGCTTTTGGGATGCTTTCAGGGGTTATGTGCTGTATGGTTGTCTGTCTACATGGGGTAGTGTAATGTAGATAAAGATCTGGTGTGGTAGATTTGTTCTATGTGTTTATTAAATTGCTTGACTTTATGGGTTGTTGTGATAGGGGTGTTTTCCAGATGTTTCCCTGGTGGTGTGGTGAGCTTGCTGCCTTACCTTTTTTTTTTGTCTGTTTTCCTTTTATGTGGATGCATTTTGATTTGCTTTCCGTGGTGGTATAGTGAACTTGGTGTGTGTGTGTGTGTGTGTGTGTGTGTGTGTGTGTGTGTGTGTGTGTGTGTGTGTGTGTGTGTGTGTGTGTGTGTGTTTTTGAAAAATGCTTTATTGCCTTTGAGACAGTTCACTCACTTGGTTTCTTTTGGCCATTGAGACCACTGTACATGGTTTTCTCTTGATATTCTTGCATTTTTCTTGTGGCGATTCTGTGAGCTAGTCTTACAGTGTTGGTCTGCCTTCTGGATTGTGCCTACAGTGCAGACTACTCGAACTTTGCTTTCTCATTTTGTTTGGCAGGAAGCTACTGATGCTTCTGCTTTGGCACTCTTCTGGTGTCTATAGTGGTGAAGTAGGATTGCTATCCATCCCCTTTGAATGAGCATTTATTTTTAATTTAAACTATTTTACCATTTATTGATGAGCTATTGTTTTTTAAGATAGAATGAATTGCAAAAAGGAATAGATGCTTGAGATTTCTGGAGACAGTACAACAGTACAATCTTCTGCATGTTTAGTTTACCATAGAAGTTTAAGGCTGTTGCTGACATATCTGTATACTGTAACAGTCCTGGGCTTGATAACCATTGTCTCCATCTGTTTACTTTATTATCCAGAACAAATAAATTAATGAAACTTGAGCCTGAAAGGGTCCATTTGAATCAGTGCTCTGTTTCAGTTAACAACTGTATTTCATCTAAATTCTTTGTGTCTTGTTTTACAAAAAAGTAAACATAGCTTGGAAACTATGACTGAATGCAAAATGCTTATCCTGCCCATATGTGAAAGTGGCATATTACAGATACATAAAACCCAAACTAGGATATTTATTAGCTGTCAAGGTAAAGTTTCTGCTAATTTTGACCACTTTATTCTCTAAAGTTGAAAGTTTTCCAGCTGCTTATCAGTTTGTTGTTGTACGTCTTGCACTGTTTTGTTACAGGAATGAAAACATGGTGGTAGCAGTAGCAGTCTGCCAAGGCTTGTGTATCTGCTCACTGATGGTCTGTAACTGTAAATAGGCAATGCCGTTTCTAAATTCAAAAAAAGATATATATATATATATATATATATATATATATATATATATACATATATATATATATATATATATATATACATATATATATATAAACATCATTCCTCAAATCGACAAATATGAAGATCATGATGGCCTCTTTACCCTCATTATTTTAAAGTTCAATAAAAGAATATGGATATATTGTTTAATATCTATAGGTTTCATGATATGGGAAAAATATTGCTAAAACATCTAGATCTCATTACTAACTCTTATAAAGGTAACTTAATACTAGGGAAGATTTTAATTGTATCTTGGAAAACTCCAACACTACTAACAAAAGAACACCAAGACTTCCCCATCTGAAAAATCCTTTAAAATGGTTTTATTCTCTTAACTTATATGATGCTTTCATAATGAAGGATATTAAATCTTTACTTTTTTCTCATCGAGATTATAAACATGGCACTCAAACTAGAATGAATATAAATTTGGTTTCTTAAGATTTGAGTTCTAGAATCTCATGTTTTATTATTGTCCCATGTCCTATATCTGACCATAATACTATTATCATTAAAGTCCAAACTGGTTTATAAAAGTTTATCCTTTCTTATTAGAATTCTAGCTTCCATAAATAAAATTAAAGATTTTAAACCATGGTTGATTTCTGAATTGATTTTTTTAAGTTAACTCATCTTCAGATGTTTACACAGTTATGATTTGGGACTCCTTAAAAGCTTACATGTATGGCAAAATTATAACTTGTTATAACAATAACATTAAATAATGGGATTTGGAGGTACAGAATATTCAATCTCAATTATTAATAGCCAAATCCATATTATCCAAAGATAATTCTAATACAAGGGACACAAAATAATTAAGCAAGCAATATCCTGACATTTTGTCTCATAAATCGAATTTGGTAATGGAAAGAGTGAAAATTAATTCTTATTCTTTATCACCTAAACATATGCATCATTTAGCTGTGAGAGGTAAAATGCATTCAAAATCTAATAATATAGTTAAAATAAGGCATGTGGGCTCTAAAGAAAACCTTTCTGATATTGGTAATATTCTTGATGCTTTTAGATATCATTATACCCTTCTTAATAAACTAGTTATTCCAGATGTTAATTTTTCAAGTTTAGATCTATGGACAATGTTAAGAAATCAAAAACCAACAAAACTCCAGGAATAGATGGTATAATAATAGAAATCTAGAAACATTTCCTCCTTCTCTCATATCACATTTTCACAAAACATTAAATGAACTTCAGTCACAAGCAATGATTTCTCCTTGATGGAAATACTCATTAATTGCTGCTATTCTAAGAGAGAATAAACCCATCAACTTTGTGCCTCTTGTGGATCCATCTCCATTTTAAACAATGATTATAAGATTTTTATGTCTATGATTACTGCTGCAATTAACAAACCTTTAGCTGATATAATTAACTGTGATCAAACAGGTTTTATACATAAAAGACATACTCAAGATAACATTAGATGTATATTTACCCCTACTGACTTCTTAAATAAAAAAATTAAGAAGCTATAATAATCTGTCTAGATATTAAAAACACTTTTGATTCCTTAAATTGGGATTATTTATTTAAAGTTTTAAATTTATTTGATTTTCTATCCTCATTTATCTCTCTTTTAATGAATATTTGTAGCAGCAACTTAGCTAATGTTAAATTAGATTATTTTGCTTCAGAATTTATTCCTCTATCTAGAGGCACTAAGCAAGGTTGGCCTTTATCCGCAATCCTTTTTGCTCTTGCTATTGAAATCTTTACCATTCTAATCAGAAATAATCCAACTATTATTGGGCTCAATGTGCATAATCAATCTTCTTCAAAAATTATGTTATTTGCATGTGACTAGCCCAGTAATCAAGGAGCCTCAATCTTCACCACTGGCAACAGTGGGGAATGTAAACAGTGGGAGGATGACAAGTACACACACAGTAAAGTGCAATTTCCCTTAAGAGCACACAGAGACCACAGTCAGTCTGGGGCTGGTTTCTCCCAATTTCTGCAGATTCCCAATAAGACTCCACACTGGCAGAGCTATAGAGTTGAGTCCTTAGCCAGGGTTTCAAGCCACGTCCTCCAACACTCCCTCTGTTCAACCAGTGCTTCATGTCCCTGCCCAAATAGCTGACACACACACTCTTGGAGATTTGTTTTACACACACGCACACATGGGAAAGGCTGGCACAGGTTTACTAGCTGTGCCCCCTTCTGCCCAGACTATAAGGTAGTTATCACTGCCAGCAGAACCCCTTATCAGCTACTTTAAGGTCCTTAACAAAGGGTGTCTAGTCCTACTGTGTAATGTTACTATTAATCCAAATGGTAGTCTGACCAAGAGCAAGGCTATTAGGAGTGGCCTGCACAGTGATACCAAAAAATATTTAAGAATGTTCGAGCTTAAATATGTCTCACAAATATCAGCTACAAAGATAGGTTTAAATATATTTATTAATAAATAATAAAAGAACAAGAAAATACTCAGTAAAGCATCACAGTAACTTCAGAGTTAAAAATCACAGGAAATATTTAAAACAACATTGCAGGATAGTCTCAAATAAAGAAAGAAAACATCTAAACTAATATTTACTATATTCCTTACTGAATCTAAAAGAAATTACTGTACCCTAGTTAACTTACTTACAGCAAGGCAAGACAGATGTGGTGAGTGAATGTTTCCAGCTGGTGCTGCCAGGTCAAAGACAAAACACAAAATGCACAGTCACACTCTCAGAGAGCTCCTCAATTAATATCAAATATGACTTCTGGGATACTTGCAGCTTGACATCACTTTTTGTCACCTGACTTCAGTTCCGAGGCTCAACAACCATTGCTAGAAACTGCTAGCATTCAGCATCTCCCTGTGAAAATACATAGCCTTCAGATGTTTGCAACTGCTGGAAGACATAAAACAACAAAACACTTACGTAATGCAGAAGGCTCCCTAGGTTTAAACATCCTGTCTCCTTGCTGTATTGAAACCATCCCCTTTATTACATAGTTATAAAACAATTTAATTTCAACTATTTTCCTTAAGTTTTGTGAGTTAATCTTTTATGTTACAGTTTCCACTGTTAAAAATATATACATTTACACAGCTACAATGGTGTATATACAATATTGTTCTCTTCCAGTAGGCGACACTGTGGATACTGCTTTAAGCTCAGTACTTTACATACACATCTGTTCCACCAGTTTGATATACACATAACATACAATTCTAATGTATTGGGAACACAAGCATATGAATCATGTTGATATTCATAAATGACATATAATTATTTAAAAAATTCCAGTGAACTGGGCTGGCAATATTTCCTTTTGTGACATTGCAGATGATGTTTTACTAACACTGCCTAATTCAAGAGTAACCCTCTCAGAATTAGATTCTTCGATATACTTATTTCAGTCTATATCTGGTCTTCACTTTAATCAATCAAAATCTGAATTCATCTTATTAAATAAAAAGAAGAAAATTCAAATCCATAAAAAACTAATTATAGGGAAAAAACTACTTCTCTTGATTACCTGGGCATTGTCTTACATAGCTCTATAAAACAACCAACAACAGCTAACTATAACAATATTTTAAAAATAGTAGAATATCTCACTGATACATGGAATAAACTTTTTATTTCTTTTGAAGACAGGCTTCTCCCAGAATATTATATATAGTTCAAGCTGTATCTATCTTTCCAGAAAAAAATCTAATCAATGATATAAATAAGCTCCTTTTAAAATTTCTCTGGTTTCCCAATAAAAATATAATAACTTTTCTTCATCATATCAGAACATGGGATTAAGAAATAATTAATTTCCCAGATATTGGCACTTATATCAAAGATTTGGTTTTCAAAATCATTTTGAATTGGGTAATTTCAATTATATTTCTAACTGGAAATCTTTACATTTGATGATTTTAAAGAATGATAATAATCTTCCTAAAAACCTCCTCTTAAATAAACAAACCAAATTTTTCTGGCATTTTCTTTGTTATATTATGCAATATAATATTCATAGACTTGCAAACTTTAGTTTTTTTTTTAATTCTATACTTTAAAATAAAAAAAAATTCTAATGTTGATACAAACATCTGGTTTGAAACTTGAATTACTTTCAATATTACCACATTGTTTTGACAAAGTTCATAGTAATATTTTTATTTTTTAGAATCTAAAAATGTTATTTGTTGAAAACAATGTTTAAAACAACTTTTAATCAAAGAAACGCATCAACTTATAAAGGAATTTGATTTAGATTCTCATGATGGGTTACTATTACAAAGTGTAACAACTTACTCTCAAAATCTTTCTATATTCCTTAGTAACTTGTTTTTAATGAAATCCCCAAATTGTTAAATTATCTATATGAAATCATCTATAACAAATTAAAATTGGGAAACCTAATTTCAAAATTATATAAAATCCTTATAAAATATAAGTTAAAATTGCAAGATAACTATTGGAAATAGATCAAAATTGGTCATATTTCTAATATATCTTATGAGGACAAATCTCAAATTTTATCTTCTGTCAAACTTAAATCTTGGACACAATATTGGCATATATTTACATGGAAATTTTTGCACAGAACATTCCTTACCCCAAACAAGCTAGCCAAAATTGGTAAACATAAGAATATCTATTATTGGAGATGCTTGCATGAATGTAAAGCTGACTTGATTCATATTTGTTACACCTGTCTTCTGTTAGATCTAATCTGGTATGATTTTGATGATTTTTTAAAAGCTTTGTTTACTGATTCATTTTCATTATCAAAATATTTAATTTTATTTAATATTAATGACAGCCTTGCATTGACTAATGATAATCTTTCCTTACTTTGGACTATTCTTGTGGTTGCAAGGAAAAGAATGACCAGGAAATGGAACTCTACTACTGCATCACTTTTTGGAGACTTTTTATCCTTTCTGAAGGAAACAGCTTATAAGGAAACTAAAATCAAATAACATAGGATCCATCCTAAATCATTTATCAAAAATCCTTGGAAAAAAGTGATATCGCTCATTGACACTTTTCAGATAAATTCTGACTGTCTTAAAATAGAAGTTGCTACACATATTTTCATATTTTTTCTATTCTAGGAATGTGACTATCATTTATCAAAAATCCTTGGAAAAAAGTGATATCGCTCATTGACACTTTTCATATAAATTCTGACTCTCTTGAATAAAAATAGAAGTTGTTACACATATTTTCTTATTTTTTCTATTCCAGGAATGTGACTATTATTAATTTTATTTCAGGCTTTTGTACATACTGTATATAGTTTATTTTATTGTTTAATAATTTTATTCTCACTGTTTATTTATTAATATTATATATTAACTTATTGTATTACCATCAAGAAAGGAAATTAAAATTATCTTGTGTAAAAAAATGAATATCTTTAATCATACAAACACCTGACCTCCCTATTCCCTTTTCAAATAAAGCACTGACAGTAACAAGACCAATAGAAAACTGCATTATTAGAAAAATGAATCCTTTTATAGCAATCTAAACTAACTAAACTATAGCTATACTACAAAGCTAACACATCCTAATATAACCCTTGTAAATTACTAAAATACATAAACATTAGTTATATAAAAAAGTAATAGTTACCTCAGAAATAGACCACAAAGTCAACCACAGGACACTTTTTGTTAAAAAAAAACGACCTAAAGCCTTATTCAGTAGAAACTAAACAATAGTTTTACCCATTGAAGGAAGTTGGGAAAACTAACATAAAGTAGAACATATAAATTAGATAAACGGAATAAATTAGAGACTGATATACATAATGGGTAAAATGCTTTGTATTGCAGGATTTATGAACTTTGTTCTTGTTGAGTATGGGACCTCTTAATGAATCAATGCTGAAAAGGAGGAGAATACCATGGCAATTAACAAAATTAACTAGCATTCCACTTTTCCATAAGATTTTATCCAGGTTAGCAAATTATAAATAGATTTGTTTTAGTGAGAAAATAGGGAAACGCAGTCAGGAGGTAGGAAAAGGCTTCTGGACAGTAGGCATGATAACAGAGGTAAGACAGAAAATCAACAATATGACTAAGAGGGAAAGAAATTAATGGTTGAGACATTTTTAGGAAAATTGGGTGTAGTCAGGAGTTGGAGCTAGAAAAGCTGGCAGATAATTTGTTAAAGAGTTTTCTTGTGACAGTGGCATGCATGGCATTAAAACAGACATGCAAACAGAGATAATCAGCTTTTCTTGGTGCACAGGAGGCAGACACAAGATAGTGTGATGACTAAATGTGTTTCCAGTGGAGTGATGGCAAAGTAGGTTGTCATAATTATTGTAAGAGTGATTAGGGAGACCTAGTACTGTACTGTAAACGTTGTTGATGATATGTGGAATCTATGAATTCATTAACCTCTACAGTATTTTATAAGTCCCTAAGTAGAGTTTATTCAAAGATATAAAGATGTGGTTTTAGCAAGCATTTCTTCTTTGTAACAATTTTCTTCCTTGAAATAGAAAAGAGTGGTAAATCTTTAAGATTCCAACCTCTTTCCATTGTTTAGGTGCAACTCAGCGTATAGCTCTTTTGCTAACTAATGAAAATGCTAGCCTTCTTACATCACTGGTTTAAAAGAGGTATTTATCCTAAAGAGATGGAATGCACAATACATGTTCAGAAGGCAGCAATGATATATACATGTTAGAATAAATCAGTCCAGCCATTTTGTGAGATATCATAGAGTACTTTGTAATATTTACATAATAAAGGTGCTCATTTATATGACATGAAAGACCAGTAGGAGTTATAGAGACAGTGGTCACTACAGGTTATATGGAGAATTTCAATGTGCATGCAGTTGTAAAAAGAGCAAACACAGCAGGTCTTAGAACAAGTATAAAAGATTACAAATGAAAACAAAAACAATGTTTGCCAGATGAGACTACAAGCAGATAGAGCTTTGGGGTTACAGGAATCTATAAATATTAAGAGTTTTTGAAAGCTAGATGTTAAATTCAGATATATGTGTGTGTGTGTGTGTGTGTGTGTGTGTGTGTGTGCATATATATATATATATATATATATATATATATATATATATACACACACACACACACACACACACACACACACACACACACACACACACACACACACACACACACACACACACACACACACACACACACACACATATAAGCATAGGATAAGTCTGATTAACAAATTATTATAAGTCGTATGCATATTAAATGTGTACTGATTCTGAAGAAGTCCTCTGTATGTGTTGGATGAAAGTGCTAAACTAAATACAATATTCCATGATTTTGCTTGTCTTTGGAGGGTTTTGTGCATGTATTTTTGCTTTATATCAGTATTCAGGATTTCTACAGGTGAATGATTAGTGTTTTTCCACAATTATTCATTAAGAATGAGGTGTGCTGCTACATAATGATTTCAGGTGGTTACAAAGATCATACTCCTCATGATTAAGATCTCCTAGGATTACAATAACTTTGGCTTTGGAGAACCAGAGTTGTGGTTTATTTAGAAGACTAATACATAGGTCAGAAGAAGAAGAAGAAGAAGAAGAAGAAAGAGGAGATGAAAAGCAAATTACAGTAATGAAAATATATGAAGCATCCCACAGATGATATTTTACTTAGATCCATTTGGAGATGAGTCAGATGGAGAAGGTTTAGATGTTAGAAGTATAGAACGAGGTGATGTTTGACTAATAGGAGAAACCTACACCAATCCTGATACCTGGTAGGTTTTATTTCTAGATATGACAGAAATTAAAATGTGTTATATTAATAAAGAATGTGATTTTAGTAAGAATTCAGATACTACAGTCATATCTGTCTTTTTATGAAAAAGCCAATCTTAAAAGTCAATTGTTATTTATTTAATTAATTTAGAAAACGCACTTAGCCATCTATGTTGATTTTCAGTCATAACCTTGTCATATACAATGCAATAGCCATTTTTAAATGGTTTAGAATATTTAATCAGGGGTTGATAAAAATACATGATAATTCAATTAAACCATATCTGACTATAAAGCAGGCTTGACTTGGCTAAAAAATGGAATGCAACAACGGTATTATTTAATTTTACTCTTAAAACAGACGTATCATTGGCAAATGTTTCACTTCTGTGGGCTTTTCAGCACTTTATATGAAAGTGAGAGTCTAGACAGCATACTGGCTACAGGATAAGGAGGGAAGCTGAATGCAATATGGACAGATACTAAGGAGAATTGATTATTTAGAGGAATTGATTATTTAGAGGAAACAGTGAGATTCATAATGTGAGTTCCAGAACAGCAAAAATGAATATGTAAAAATTGTCTTCTCGTATACTAAGTAGTCCACGATTGCTGTGTCTCTTGCATATTATGCTTTCTCCAAGGTACAGTGATCTTAGAGTTAGTATATCTATCAGGGGTGTGAGGGGTATAGTCCCCATCACCCTGCAAAAGTTAGTATATCTATCAGGGGTGTGAGTGATATACTTCCCATCACCCTGCAAAAAGTGTGCTCTTCTGCTTTACTTTTGATATTTATTTATTTATTTATTTTGTAATTTGGGGACTTGCATTTATGAGTCATGAAATTACAACAGGGATACTTAATTGGATACAAACATCAGTGGCACTATGCCAAACCCTCTACATAAATTATAGTATTTTTAATAAAAATGAACGTGATGCGCAGTTTCCAGCTTGTAATAATTTGTCTGTTTAAGAACCCTACAACAAAGTACATCTACATCTGTAGATTGAATTGCTTTCTGTTAAGTGCAGTCCTTAAATTGCTCTTGGAAGACATCAGGCACCACAGGCGCCATAAAAACCTTGCTGACTGTCTAAAAGAAAAGTTACAGCATCAAGACCTCTAGTCAACACCTAATTCCTACATTCTTCTCTAGGCATCCCTCAGAACCATGGTATGTGTGTGTGTGTGTGTGTGTGTGTGTGTGTGTGTGTGTGTGTGTGTGTGTGTGTGTGTGTGTGTGTCTGTGTGTGTTTGCCAGATTAATGGGCTAATCCACAATGAACCCAATTCAGTCACAGCTTAGGCATGTTTACATTCAAGAACATATAGTAAAGTAGTAGTACATTGTTTTCAAAGCAATAAATAGAGTAGTATTTGAAAATGCACACAAGACAAGTGGTTTACATACAAGTAAACATATTCTGAAAGAGTTTTAAAGAGCACATAATTATTTTTAGTGGATTTCTTTAAAGAATTTCTAACTGAAGAAGAAGTAAGAAAAACGAGATGAAGCTAGACACACATAGGGAGGGTAGGGATTGGGTGGAGAGGAGAAGTTATAGGAGAAATTAATTTGATGTAGAGGTAAATCTGCATAGTAAAGGCACAGATGGAGTTCAGATGAGAGAGAGAGTCATGGTGGCCAGGAATGCTCCAGTGTAAATGTGTGCTAATAGCTGCTGGCTATCAATGGCTTAGAGTGGAAGTGGAGACTAGGTAGCAGGATAGGTGCAGTTATGTTAACAGGCATCATTCACATACTGATCTGTCTTGCAGGGGGATGATTAGTTTTCACACTTAATTGGTTGTAATCCAAGATGTGACAGATATCCGGTAGGAGTTCCTCCCATAGTTTGGGTACTAATGTGGAGATGGCATGTTTTGTAGAAGATAGAATAGCTCTAGATGTGGTATGTGGCCATTGTTGGTTTGAGACTGAAGTTGGTAGGGACTAGTAGTTAGTCTAGTACCTAAAGGGAAGCAGAGTCACTACAGAGTGTTTGTGGACTAGGCAGAGGAGGAGTAGGTCAGAGTATTCTCGCTTTTTAACTTTAAATTATTACATATAACACATACATATATATTAATAGACATGACCATATTTTTTCATTTGCATACATGAAAAATTGCATATATGCTTTCTTTCTTTATAACAATTGTCATTCAATCCAACATTAAATAAACTGCTGAATTCCTGGATGCTTTAAGCATACCTCTTCCTTCCAAATGCTATTCTGCATATATTGTTTCCACAAATTCCATTTATTTTTAGGTAATTTTCTCTATCTATTTTTAAAGAAGCTTTTTCAATATTAATGAGTAGACAGAAGTCCGTGGGCATTCTGTAGAAATAAGCCAATAGCTGCACATGGTCTTAAGACAGGGGATGAGACATCTTAGAGGTTTTGTACTGATAATTCATTACATAAATGTACTGAATCCTGTTTGAACATAGTTCCAGAGCAGGGAACAAATGTAGGAAGCCTTTAAGCATTCTGCAAATTTGTGTGGTAGATTTTGACCACGTAGCACACCAGGGCTCATGGAAATGTCAGATTATGGATTGGATGCTAGTATGGGTGATTTTCAAACACTATATAAGGTACAGTATTTCTGTTAGGCAAATAGTATATGTGGCATAATTCTACCTTTATGAAGTTCAGAAATGAAAGTTTTAGCTTAGGTACCCAGGTTTAATCTAACCTTGCAATCCCCCAAATGAACCAGGAAGGGATTGCAAGGTTAAACCTGGATTAACCTATTTATGCTTTAAATTTGGACCATCAGTAGCAGCATGGCAGTACATCCACTGGTTTATAGAGTTGTTTCTAACATTCTTACAAAATTACCTTTATAGCTCATGGGATCCATCCATCCATCCACAATCACTTTTTCACCATTTTTGCACATGGAGTCAGGGTGTCACTTCAACAGTGACAATCATCTAGAGCCAAGGTTTACATCACCAGGTTGCTAGCCCTGCAGTGGTAGTTCTTTGGCACCATAAACTCTCATGGATGCTCACACCCAGGGTCAATTTAACGTATCTTGTTCCCCTACTACATGCCTTTGGAATGTGGGAGGAAACCCATGCAAACATAGGGACGACATTCATATTCCTCACTGAAGGCACTCCACCTGAGAATCGAACCAAGGAACCTCTTGCTCTGAAGTAACAACACTATCCACTGCACCACTGTACTGCCAAGCTCATGGGATATCAGTATATTTATTGAGGCATCAGGTTAGCAGGCTTGCAAGAATATGCACAGATACCTATTAGACAAGCGTAATGCCTTCAGACTTCGGCAGTGCAAAGAAAGTGGGGTGGATTTAAGCAATAGATACTATAATCATTATAGTTCCATTTTTGCACTGGAATGCTTTCTCTAGTTTGTATGGATTTTGATTGAAAGTAAGCGGCAGATATTTATCGGTTGCATGTTATACTGGGGTATAAGCTGAGAGCTATGAACAGTTTTAGTTATGTGTGTACTTATTTATCTTCTTTCTCTCATCTGCAGGATTCTGTGGATGGTGTTCAAATCCATTAGTAGATGATGGAGTGGAATGCCACCAGACTTCCCTAACCTTTACTTAAGTGACCTCACAAAATGTAAAGTATAGAGGAAAGGAATAAATACTGCAATCTATATTATTTTTGGCTGCCAAAATACATGACAAAGACTGGCTAACATGCTTCTCCCTTACTATCTAGCTTTATGCAAAATGCATAACAGGTAGAACTCACAGAAAGCCATTCAAGTAGAAATATGATATAAATATAAAAAAATGAAGTCCTTGTCTCTCTCTCACTAATTACAAGACCCAACTGTATGTTTTAAAGTGCATTCCATAAATGATTTCTATTTCACTGCTATTACAGCTCTCTTAAGACTGAGGACATAGCTGATGCTGGCATGGAATGAATGGGGTGAGGAAGTGAGTGTGGGTTGTAAGTAACACTGACTTTCTGACTTCTGTTTGCTGAATACATTGAGCTTTACAGCTATTTGTTGACATTACACCACTTTCAGTCAGCTGTACATCTGAAAATGCATCAAAATGTAATTAAGCAAAAAATTATCCCAAGCTACGTCAGAGAGTAACACCTGTATGCACTCCTTCAGCTGTAGCAGCCTTTATTTGTTGACATATTCACATGCTGCAAATCAGCACATTTACAAATACAAGAAAACAAGACATAAAAACAATCTTCACATGGGTTTTTGTCTGGTTAACTCAGTTGATGATGGAGAATAGCAAGAATATTTCACAAGAAATGTTCAGTCTCAACAGGAGAAAATTACAAATTTTAAGGACAATTTCATAGAGCTAGAATGTGCTGCAGATATTGACCTTTCCTCCTCAAAATACAGCTGGAAGGAAATGCTTTACCCTATAGAGTTCTGTATTCGGTAGTGTTACAGCTAGTGTGGTGGCAGTGTGTTTGTTAAGCGCAGAAGAGACAGCCTTGCTATACATTCTGCTCCTGACCATTATAGCTACAGTCTTTGTCATCCTGTAAAGGGTACAACCAGTGTACATTAAACGACGCGTCCTCCAAGCCCAACACACTGCACTGTCATATTCTATTTTCCTTTTCCTCTTACAGTTCATCATTAGAAAGAAGTAATGGAAACTGAAGTTACCAACAACTTTTTAAAACAGATAGTTTGTCTATATTCTTGCAATGGCAGACAGCATAACAACTAATGATTCACAGCTGTCATACACCCCACAAAGCTGAATAATGTTTTCCTTCGCGCATAATGTCATCATACTCTTAAGTGGCAGCCATTCATCAAAAATTCTATGCCCCTCAACCTCTCCTTTAGATTCTTAAATTCTGCACAATGTAATAGACTGAAAGATTTCACTGTCTAAAATTGCCAGGCAATGAAAGCACATTTTTTTAATCTTCAAAAGTTTATTAATATTCACTTTTTTCTAATAAATCCACCAAACCCATATTTTTTCTGCAGTCTAAAAAAGTACAGGACCATATTTCCTCACTCACGCATCATCAATCATCTTTCCATTGTCCCTTCACTGTAAATTTCTTACAAGCTATCCATCAATAGATTAGTCCCACCAGGCTAATGGACTCTTTCAGGGGGATCCATGATGATATTCACACTGATCAAGAAAAATTTGGCTAGGGAATAAGGGTACTTTGCATACTCTTTTCAATGATTTACCATGGGATCATTTACGTCCACCTAAACTACCATCAGCTCAGACATATGAGACCACAGTTTAACATCTTATCTGAAGGAAGGCATACACAGGAGTACATCACCCCCTTATGCGTGGCAGTACTGGATAATTAGTCCAACTAATTGTTGTGAGAATAGAACCCACTGTCTTGTTTACCAAAGGCAAGTGCATTATTTGTTGATCTACTGAATTCTTAGGGAACCTGTTATACACACTAATACCAATTAGTCTTGAAGTTCTTCTGAATTTCCTTCTGTATGGTGCTTGTTTATTTACCATGTTTTAAAAACAGGAAATCATAAGAATAAAAGGTAACTTGAAGTTGTGGTTGGTCTCTGGAAATGTTATTGATAAATACTGTGGACAGAATAGGTCCCAATACTGATATCTGTTGTAAACTAGTGTTGCCACAGCCTGCATCAGGTGAAGCAAAACTAGTCATTAGTTCAAATGTATGATCACTTAAGCAGTTTATAAACATTTAAACCAGTCTAATGATATCAGATCACCATGAAGTTTCAGGAAAGTTACAGCTGGAGCCAAATTCAGAATTAGAAAAAGCTATACAAATCTCTCATCAGTCTGATCAAATTGAGTAACAAAGTATATATGTGACAGTTTTGAGAAGTGTCAGTGGAATTAAGGAAACAAACATGCCCTGAGACTAAAAGAAAGCTTTGGGAAAGCCAACACAAACACACAAGTGAAATTAAAAATAATGAGTGTAAGCAAAAAAAAATGTAGAAAATGCACCTGACTACAAATCAGAGCAGTGTTTGCTGTAAAGTAGAAGGTGCCAGAAGTGTAAAAACTGGGAATGTTTGCTGCTGTGTATAAGGCTAAAGTGGTCAAAGAAGTAGGAACTGAGGATAAAAGTGAGGAAATACAAAGGAAGCTTTCTTTTGGGCTCTGTGATTAAGTGGTCAGGCCCAGAAGATGAATGTCATGTCAGACTTCTAATTTTTGGCACTCTAGTAAGGCTTACGATGGATACTAGTGCAGACGTACCTGTAATGACTGCACATGCAGGACCATCAAAGAACATCCACTGTTGATCAAAGCAGCAACTAAAGTATGCAGCCCAGGCAGAAAGCTCAGTTGTCAGAGGGGGTCTTTAGCCATTTCTGAATGGAAAGGGCAAAGATATGAGTTTTAGATATATGTGCTGCTGCCTTATTAAGTGACTAACCTGCTGAGGAGAGAAAGACGCTGCATGCAAATTTGGTGTACTTGTTAGAAATGCTGAAATACGTGCTGATGTGTTTGGTGAAGTTGGCCCCTTTAAATGTGCACCAATAAAGATTTGTTTGAAATCTGGAGAATTTCCTTATGCAGTCACTACAGCATGAAGAGTATTTTCCCTGTCATCTCTAAAGTAGAGTCTGAGTTAAACCAAGTGCAGTTCCTGGGTGTCATTGAAAGGGATGTACTATAGTGGTACCAGTCATGAAGAAAAATGGCAAAGTGGGGATTTGTGTTGATCTACAACATTTAAATGATTCTGTCATGAAATCACACACACACACACACACACACACACACACACACACACACACACACACACACATGCATGCGCACTCACACACACACACACACACACACACACACACACACACACACACACACACACACACAGAGCTCTCTGCTTAGGCAATGGTAGACTCATAGAAGTGAAAGGATAGTATTAGGCTCATTTGGGACACAAATCCAAGACCTCAGCATAACTACATCTCCGTAGGCTCTTGTTGATTGAGCAGTAGTAACACCAGCACTGTATACTGCAGAATTTGACTTTGAGTCCCAGATGAGAACTTCTATTATCCTTTCACTGTTATGATTATAACAGTACCTAAGCAGGCAACTTTCTGTATATTCATATGTATGTGTGTTTGTAATTTTGCCTTAATTACCATGCTGAGAGTCTTCTAGCTGAAAAGATAAGTCTCTTAAGGAAAAGCCCAACACCTGTCTGTCCAGTTGCAGTGACATCAAGATCATGTTAGCATTTTAATTCTATGATTTTAATAGTGCCTAAGCAGAGGTGTGTGTGTGTGTGTGTGTGTGTGTGTGTGTGTGCGTGCGTGCGTGTGTGTGTGTGTGTGTGTGTGTGTGTGTTTGAAATTTTACCTTAATCAACATGCTGGGTAGTTCCTAGCTGAAGGAACAAGCCTCTTAAGAGAAAACTCAGTAGGCCTTTGTTTTTCCAGTGACAGTAACACCAGCATGGTATGCTGGATGTTATTATTTCAAATCTCATATGGGAGCTAATATACTCTTTCACTTCTATATTTCAAGAGGAAGAAAATTATCCTGCCACTCTTGTAAGACACAGCACCAAAGCTAACCAAGGCAAGGATGTTCTCTACATTAGATACATCAAGTGGGTTTTGGAAAATGTCACTTACCCAAGCAATAGAAACCTAACCAAGTTTATTCCCCAGTGGAAAGATTGCATTTTGATGGCTACCTTTTGGAGTAATGACAGCACTTGAAATATTTTGGTGAGAGATGAATGCAATCATCAAAGACCAAGAGTGTGCATTTGACAAGATAGATGCCATTTTAGTGTATGGGCCTCAAAGAGTTGCACTGTAAGAGCTTAAATGTTGTACCTTCAGATCACTTAGAGCCAAGGCTCTAGCTCACTAAGGACATGTATTGTTTTGACAAGATTACATTTAATATTTTGGACATTTCATCAATGAAGATTGTGTCAGACCAGATCCAAGTAAAGTAAAAGTGTTTGACTTGAGCCCAAGTAATGCTGGACTCTTAACAGAATTTCTAGAGAAAGATGTAGAGATGGGCTAATGCCCAGGAACAGGCTTTCAAAATGGTCAAGCCTGTGTTAGGGTCCTCACCAGTGCTTGTTTACTATAATGTCACTAAACCAACTGTGGTGAGAGCTGCTACCAGCAACTATTTTGTTGGAGCAGCTCGGTTGTAACAGATTGATGGCAAGTTGGAGCCTGTAGCTTTGTTTCAGTATGTTAAGAGACACTTAAATGAGATGTTACCAAACTGAAAATCGGTGCCTAGCAGGAGTATGCTCCTGCAAGCTTTTTTAATGTCATGTGGAGGCTGGATAATTTCCAGCTACAAAAACATCACAGACCATTGATACCACTGATAAACTTGTATGACCTCGCAAAGTCTCTCAAGATGTCATCTGCTGTTCATGAGGCTCAAATATTTTACTGTAAAAAAAAAAAAAAAAAAACAGTCGATGTTCCAGGAAAACTACTACTAATGGCAGATACCCTGAACATAAATACCCTGACTTCCTACAGAATAGACATCCTTAGAGAAGCAGTTAAGCAAGGTGCAGACCTGTAGAAATTGGGTCTTTGTAATGGGTGGAAATCAACACAGAAAATGTGCTCATCATATAAACACTTTACTGTGAGTGTTTACTAATCTGCACATGAGAATCTCTTGTTATACCCAACTTCACAAAGAGTATGGCAGTTAGCAGAGAAGACTAAAACTCAGACCAGTTAATAAGTTACTTCCTGTAACAAGGGTACAAGGTTTGAATCTTTCTACCTTTATTAGCCTACTGTGTGACCTTCAGCAAGTCACTTAACCAGAAAGTGCTTTAGAGCAATTGGGAATTTGGGCTAGGCTACATAATGGCCTGGGCTGCATGCCTAGTAACTATGTATGAAGAAGTCCTGAGACAAATCTATGACTGGCAGCAATGTTTAACCATGTGGAAAGTGAGAAAGCAAAAATGCCTGTTATGACCAAATATTAAACATTACTAGGCTTATATCCAAGTCTTAATTCTGAAATTGTCACGGACCTACTCAAAGGGGAGAGACCCTAAATGTACTTCCACTGCCATTTTATTAGGCTGTGTAGCAAATAGTTTAGTGGCATAGTTCATGTTGTATGGTGACTTGCAGACTGAGAGGTATGCAATAGTTGGCAAAAAAATATCTACAGTGACAATCAAAGATATTTTATTTGTTGATAATATAATCACCTTTATTCAATTCCATACCTATTCTATCAGTTTAATTTCTCCAAATCTTTTGTTTTTTTAATAACATGACAAGAATGGACCTCATTCCTAAGTCAAATTATGATTAAAGTTCATGAAATTAGTATTGTTTCAATCTTTGATGTTAGCCAGAAGTGCTCTTTGCAGCAATCGCAATGTGCCCAGGACTGACTCCTTCTGCAATTCATATGGAGTTGAATGTATCAGTAACATATGTAAGAACAGTTGTAAATTCCTTTTTATATAACCCATTGCTCCTACTGCAATTAGGACTGTCTAGGTATCCTTCTTCCAAATTACCCTGTTTCTGCCTCTAAATCTTGGTATTTTATAACTTTGTGTCTCTCTGTATGTAAGACACTCTAGTCACTGGGTGTAGCAATTTCAATGATCAAAGCTACTTTTCTCTTCTTTGCATGGACTATTATATCTGTTTTTTTCTTGCAACTAGTTTTTGAACTCTTGGTAACGTGATCCCATGTGATAAAATCTTCAGCATTTTCTAGAATGCTTTATGGCTGTTTCCAATGTTTCTCAGCTAGTTCAATATTATAATGTTTGCACAATCCCCAATGGAACATTCTTGCCACATTATTATGCCTTTCAGTATACAAGTCCTTCTGCCATTAGTGTATCACACCCAGCAACAAGATGTGTGACTGTTTCCAATTCTGTTTCACAAAACCTGCATTTGTCTGTTTCTCCCACATGTTCAATGGACTTTGTAAACCTACGGGTTCATAGTCACTATCTTGGGCTGCCAATATTAACCTTTCATCTTTTGGTTTAAATTCACCTCTCCTTAAACATTCCTGCATTCAGCCCTGATTAACATGATAAGGTTCCAAGAGTTTTCTGTACTTGCAACTATATTTATGCATTTGCCACATTTCTTGCCTTGTCATCTGATCCTTCACCTTATATTCTTCCTTTAGTTTTTTGGCGCATTCAGTTGCTGCCTGATTTTTATCTACTTCTGGTCCGATTTCCGTTCCCACTTGACACTGATTTGCTTCTGCTAACCTAAGCAGGGAAGTCATCTTAGACTTATTCTCCTCATGTTTTAAAACTTTCACTACGTTTGGATCTTGTGAAGTCATTAGATATGTATGCAGTCCTTCAATTGCAGAATTTATAAATGTAATCAATTTTGAGGAGGCCCATACTTCATTCAAAACGGGGAATATATAATCTTGGTGTACACTGATTTTTATAAATCATTTGATAAACATGAAATATTTTTCTTGTTTTCCTGTCCAACTGATCCAAGACCTTTTGGGTCAGTAAATAAATCCAAAACTGTATGTTAGGACACAAAGATCAAATTGCTTTATAACCTGGGACTTTGTTCTTAGATGTCAGAGCTATTTTTAGTATTAATTTAAGTCTTCTAAAATATTCCTACATTTTATTTGCATTTGTTCACGTTTTATTGTTGATCCTTCATCAATTCCAAATATTTATACACTCCCTCTTGCTCATGGTCTTTTATATCACATTCTTGTCCCAGACTGATATTTTCTTTGTACTGCAGCTTTCCTGCTTTAAAGGTCGCTTTTGCACATTTATCAAGACCGAATGACATTCTTGTATCAACTGAGAAAGCCTTGACCACTTGTAGCTGTGCTAAATTATCCACAAAAAGAAGATGAGAAGTCTTTACACTTTGATGTTTTCTTGGGGCCAAATTGTTGCCATGACCTAATCTGTTAAGCAAACAGCTTGATGGGTTAAGGGCAAGACAAAAAAGCAGCAGTAACAAAGAGCCACCCTTGAATACCCCCCTTTGAATTCTTATCCCTAGAACAATAATTTGTCTTTTATCATAGCTTAACTGCAAAGTGGCTTGCCACTATCTCACGGTAGCTGTAATGTAATCAATCACTGTAGGGTGCATCTTATACATTTTTATCCATGAATATGGGATGCTGTCAAATGCTTTTTTCTAGTCTACCCATGCCATAGTTCGGTTCAACCCTTTTTACAGTTCTCCATTAAAACTTTATTTAACAACAAATGAGCCTTTGCTCCATATGAAATTCTTTTGTTACCCTTTTGTTCTATTGCCATGATTGAGTTTTCTTCTAAATGACTGAACTCTATCTGCCTCAGTTCCAATGTAGTTTATGCATCATCGGAAGGCAAGTTATTGGTCTATAGTTTTTATAATAGCTTGCAGGTTTGCTCTTAAGGAGGAGTACTGTTTTTCCTGTTGTTAACCAGGTTGGTGTCTGATCAGGGTGTGCATATACAGTGGATATAAAATGTTTACACATCCCTGTTAAATTGCCAGGTTTTTGTGATATAAGAAAATGAAACCACAATAAATTATTTCAAAACTTTTCCCACCTTTAATGTGACCTATAACCTGTACAATTCAATTAAAAAACAAACAAATCTGTTAGGGGAGAAAATATAAAAAATAAACGTACAATAAGCTGGTTGCATAAGTGTGCACACCCTTAAACTAATACTTTGTTGAAGCACCTTTTGATTTAATTACAACATTCAGTCTTCTTGGGTACACACCTGCCATCAATTAAAGAGAATCTGATTACCCCAAATAAAGTTCAGCTGTCCTAGTAGGATTTACCTGACATTTACTCAGTTGCCTGCTACAGCAAAAGCCATGGTTCACAGAGAGCTTACAAAGCATCAAAGGGATCTCATTGTGGAAAGGTATCAGTCAGGATAAGGGTACAAAAAAATTCCACAGCATTGGATATACCATGGAACGCAGTGAAGACAGTCATCAAAAAGTGGAGAATATATAGGACAACAGTGACATTGCAAAGAACTGGATGTCCCTCCAAAAGTGATGAAAAGACAAGATGACAACTGGTCAGGGAGGCTGCCAAGAGACCTATAGCAACACTGAAGGAGTTGCAGGAATTTCTGGCAGGTACTGGTTGTGTACTACATGTGACAACAATCTCCTGTATTCTCCATATGTCTAGGCTATGGGGTAGGGTCGCACGATGGAAGCCTTTTTTTACACAGAAAAATATCCAGGCTTGGCTAAAATTTGCAAAACAATGCATCAAGCCTCCCTAAACCATGTGGGAAAATGTGTTATAATCTGATGAGAACACGGTTGAACTTTTTGGCCACAATTCCAAAAGGTACGTTTGGCGCAAAAACACTTTGCATCACCAAAAGAGCACCATCCCCATGGTGAAACATAGCAGTGGCAGTATTATGCTTTGGGGATACTTTTCTTCATCTGGAACTGGGGCTCTAGTCAAGGTGGAGGGAATTATGAACAGTTCCAAATACCAGTCACTTTTGGCCCAAAACCTTCTGGCGTCTGCTAGAAAGCTGAAGATGAAGAGGAGTTTCATCTTTCAACACGACAATGACCCAAACATACATCCAAATCAATAAAACATTGGCTTCACTAGAAGAAAATTAAAGTTTTGGAATGGCCCAGCCTACCCCAGGCCTACATTTTTATTTATTTATTTTTTATTTAACATTTGTTGACTGGAAAAGTCCGACTAGGTTCCACAGATCCTGTTTTCAGCGGAGGCCCGGGGAAAAATGCTCCAGAAGCATGTCTTTAGAATGTGGGAGGAAACCGGAGTACCTGGAGGAAACTCACGCGAACGCAGGGAGAACATGCAAACTCCGCACAGAAGGCACCCCAGCCGAGAATCGAACCAGAAAACCTCTTGTTGTGAGGTGACAGCATTAACCGCTGCACCACTGCGCTGCCCGAAATCCAATATCCAAAAATCCAATAGAAAATCTGTGGGGTGACCTAAAGAGGGCTGTGAACAAGAGATGCCCTCACAATCTGACAGATTTGGAGCACTTTTGCAAGGAAGTGTGGGCAAATATTGCCAAGCCAAGATGTGCCATGCTGATAGACTCCTACCCAAGAAGATTGAATGCTGTAATTAAATCAAAAGGTGCTTCAACAAAGTATTAGTTTAAGGGTGTGCACAATTATGCAACCAGGTATTTTATATATATATTTTTTTGTATATTTCCTAGCAGATTTGTTTGTTTTTGTTCAATTGACTTGTACAGGTTATAGGCTACATTAATGGTGTGAAAAGTTTTGAAATTATTTATTGTGGTCTCTTTTTTTTTTATATCACAAAAACCTGGCATTTTAACAGGGGTGTGTAAACTTTTCATATCCACTGTAATTATTTTTTATGTGTAGCTAAATCTTCATGTAAAGATGCTAATACTTTTAGCCAGAAGTTACTTTCTGCATCTTTGCCTGGGGTTTTCCATTTAAGAGCTTTTCTTAATTTTGTTTCAATTTCTCTGGCCGTTACTTCATCCCATTTCATATCCGGTACATTTGAACTTCTTATTCTTTCTTTTACTTCTATCAGTTTAACATCTTTGTTGTGTTCTACAGGATCTTCATAGATATTTCTCCAAAATGTGTCCCTTTTTTCTTATTTTGGTGGTGTTTCAATTCCTTTTGCATTGTTTCCCAGTTGCCTATAAAACTTTTTTGGGTCATCAATAAATTGCTTATTTTGTACTTTGCCTTTATATTTATCTGTATATCCTCTACGTTTTTCTGTCTGTGCTGTTATCTTTAGTTTATTTGCAATAGTTTACGATAGGTCCTGATCTGTTCTGAAAGTGCACATTGCCTTTCTCACGTCTGTCTTTCTGAGTAATTTTGTTGATCTCTTCCCTTCTCTGTACTCTTTTAAAAGTTGCACTTCTTGCCTTAATTGCTTTATAGTTTTCAATATTCGATACTTCCATGATGTCATTTGATTTCTCTATTTCCTTTCCTTACTACCTTGTGTTTTTGTGTTAGGGCTTTATCTGTTATTAATTTACCTGCACAGTAATGTATCCTATTTAATTCTGTTATAGCACATGAATTTCTATTAACAGTCCTAATTACAGTAATCATTTGTTTTATCAAACTTCTAACATTTTGGGTCTCATTTACTTTCTGTAGCCTATATCCTTCATTGATCTTAATATGTCTATCCATCTCTATTAAATCAAGCAACTATTCCCTTAGATCATTTTCTTCTAAACTGAAGGCACAGTTTTTTTGTTCTCCATGTCCAGAGCATCTATTCTACTTTTATACACTTCTGATCCTCGCTCAAGGATATCTGTGCTATGAGAGGACCTGACTGTGGCTGTGATCATTACCTTGTCTGTGCCATGGTGCAGCTTTGCTTACAGTGTGCAAAGCGCAAGTCACCTCTTCCAGATAGGCTGGACTGGAAGAAACTGCCAGCAAACAAGAATTCCAGATCGCACTGCCAAACTGGTTTGCAGCATTGGCCCAAATGGAGGACGTGGATGTGGCAGAAAAGCATATATAAAACTACCTTAATGGAATGCACCAAATCGCTATGCCCACCCATCCACTGCTGAATGCAACCATGGATATCTGATAAGTGCCTGGATCTCACAGCCCAATGGAAGCAGGTGAAGATGGTCAACTGCAAAAGATACTGGCAGCTCAATCAAGACGTTTGCCAGAAGCTGAAAGCAGAAAAGGAAGCATATTAGAGTAAGGTGGCAGCTGGCCTTGAGGAGGTGACATCACGAGTACCGCACCCTGTACAGCACCCTCAAATGACTGAGTGGGAAGTCTCTTTCATCAAAACAACAGACAAAAAAAAACACATGGACATGTGTGCTCAAATGTTGAATACTGAAATGTTGGAAAATTCCTTTTTCTTACAACCACAACCAACCTCATGGACCAGTGGTTGATCCTTTATCCATTGATCTCCCCAATGACTGATGCAAAGTCAACAGCTGAAGAGGTGAAATCCGTTATCAGAACATTGAGAAACAGCAAGGCACCAGAAGTAGATCAGGTCACTATGGAAAAATCAAGGCTGGAGGCAATATCCACTCCACCCACGCACGAAGCTGCTAGTTGTTTGTGCAGGACAGATACCCATCATACCAGAAGAAGGAAGGTCATCGTACCCATCCACAAGAAGGGGAAAACAGGGAATGCAAGAACTACCATGGCATCAGACTGCTGTCCATCACTGGCAAAGTCTTTATTAAGATCATACAATCCAGGCTGCAGAAACACCACAAGCAAACCAGCAGGGAAGAACAGGCCGGAGGCAGACCAAACAGAAGATGCTGTGATCAAGTCTTTACCATCTGTTAGGTAATGGAGGAAAGAATCCAGTGTGGACAATGTACAGTTGTTGTTTTTACTGATTTCAAGTCCGCATTTGACGGTATCCATTGGCCTGCCTTGTGGAAGACATTGGAGACCAAGCACGTGGAAGAAAATCATCAGACTCCTTCAAAAATGATATAATGGTTCATCCAGCCATGTGCACATTTGGAACGAGTTGTCTGAAGAGCTTACCATCCAGACTGGAGACCATCAAGGGGATGTGGTCTCTCAACTGCTGTTCAACATAGTGGTGGATACCATCATGTGGAGATTATTTGAGAACAGGAGTGGAGTCCAGTATGATGAAACCCATTCTGTGACTGACCTGATGTTCACTGATGACATTGCTTTCACACACAGTGATACTGAGGCCACAGATATCGCCCGCATCACCCAATCATATGGCCTACAAATGCGGATAAGACCAAAGGTTTAGCAACCGATGGGTCACAAGCCACCTGTCTACCTCAGGTGAGCTCAGCTTGAACCAATGCAAGGATTCAAGTATCTGGGTTCACTAGTCCAGGAGAAGAAGGTGGTCTCAACAGCTGAAGTCCATAACCAGATTGGACAAGCCATCAAAGCCTTTGCCTCAGTCAAGTAGTGTCTACAGAAGAGGACAAACATCACTTTGTTCCACCAAGATTCATCTTTTTCAGGCACTGAACTTGCCAATTCTTCTTTATGGATCGGAAACATGGATCCCCCTTCAAGCCAGACCCGAGGAAGCTTGGGGGTTTCCAAATGTGATGCCTTCACCAAATCTTGGGAATTTCACTTCGAGACTGCATTAGAAATGAGAGCATCTGAACCAGATGTGATCAGAAGCCAATGATCAGCAAACAAATACAGAACAGGAGGCTACACTGGTTTGGACACGTGTGCAGAATGGACACTCACTGCTTGGCATACAGAGAGCATCCCATGAACTGGAGAGTACACAAATCTGCACAGAAAAAGACATGGTCTAAACAGGTTTAAGAGGACCTGAAATGCTATCTAGTCAGCCTACAGGGGTCCTGATGGAGAGATGAAAATTCAGAAAGCAAAGGAGAGTAGTAGTGCTGCAAGTGAATTCATCCTCAAGTCTTGGTGAGTACCTTCATGAGGTGGACCCTGTTTTTCACAAAATCTCACCAAGGTAGCACTGATATATAGACTGTATTTATATAGCACATATCATGGACAGAAGTAAATCAAAAATAAAAAAAAAGATAGCTGGATGCACAAGACCCAGGATAAAAAAGTGCCCAATCCTGGTAGGCACACTGGTGTCAGGACTGGAAAAAATGACAGTGTAGAATCCTCAAAATACGGAAACATTCCTACAATAGGACTAGGCCACGCTCGGGGGGAGGATGGTCCCCCTGTTGTAGAAGAAAGTAGCAGTCCACAAAAACTGAAAAAATTGATTGGCCAAAGAAGAGCCATAAAGACGATAGAGTGAACTATTGAGGATAAGAAAGAAACTATGTATTGTTACTATTATGTAAAAAGCCCAGCATTTCCGAACACAAGATATACAAAATGATTAAGAGAGAAATTAGAGGAAAGAAAAATACTTCCGCAGGAAAAACTGTCAGAAGCATCAAATAAAAATTTATATTCATTAATACAACAGATTTTTGAAAAAACAGTATGTAGATCAAGAAATGTTGATCTTTTTGTAAAAAGAAGCATCTGAGGAAACAACAAAACCTAGAGATATTTAGGGTCAGAGGTTCATAGGTAGGTAATAGGCTATTGACCCTAGGGCCTATATAAGCCTAGCCAAATGGTACCTTGGCTTTTGCCACTCAAGAAAATTATTTATCTGTGCACCTGTCAAGCAGAGCCACAGAAGTGATCCCTGGGGTGAATTTCCTATCTCCCATCCAATCATCAAGATTTTTCTTGAAGAGTGCTAATGAGGAGCTTTGTTTGATATAGATAGGTAGTTTGTTCCAGAGTATGGGAAGTCTCTGGGACAGGAATCTATCCCTCCAGCATGTTCTGTTTATTGTGGTGACAAGGTTTAGGTCCCTAGAGCATATAGCTCAGAGGGATTGGGATTTCTTTAAGTGGAGCATGTCCAACAGCTCTGGGTTTGACATAGCTTTGTATGTTAGGCAGAGATCACCTCTGAGTAGGTGATATGCGACAGAGTAAAGCTAGAGTTTTTTGAGATGGTCTGTGTAAGGCATCTGTTTGAGGCTGGTAATCCTCTTTGTGAGGTGTTTCTGTGGCCTTTTCAGTTGTTGTAGATGGCTTGTGAGGTACATACCAAAAGGGGTGTTGTACTCTATAATGGGTCCAATAAGTGATGAGTACAGGGGAACAATGACCTCTTTTTTCCTGGATGAGAAACCTTTTGTGATGAGGTGTGCCATGTTAAAGGATTTCCTGACTACTGTGGCAATGCGATTATCAAAGGAAAGAATACTGTCCACCTGTGTCGCAAGGTCTCTTATCATACTTTCGGTGTTAAGTAGACTACCGCCTATGTGGTAGTTCATGGGTACAGAGTTTTTACCAAAAGGGATGACAATGCACTTTTTGGCATAGAGCTTGAGGCCAGGTCTTTGACACCAGGCATCTGTCTCAGTGAGGCCCTTTTGTAGAATGTCCACATCGTTAGGAGTTTTGATTATGGCTCCTAGTTTGCAGTCATCTGTGAACTTTGTTAGCCAAAGACCTTCTGCATTAGCCTGTACTTCAGAGAAGTAGATACCAAACAGGAGAGGACCTAGGACTGAACCCTATGGTACTCCACTTGTCACTGGTCTGAAGTTGGATTTAGAGTCTGCTACTTTCACAGTGTGGGTTCTGTCAGTGAGCCAGTTGGCAACCCATCTTGTGTCATCGGGATTTATACTTAGTTTACTGAGTTTATCTATAATTCCAGAGTGGGGGATGGTGTCGAAAGCCTTGGCGAGATCTAGATAGGCTGTGTGAACCACCTTTCACTCATCTATGGCTTTGGTGACTGCTTCAAAGAAGTCTGTCAGGTTTAGGATGATGATGATCTGCCTTTTACAAACCCGAACTGGGTAGTGTTCAGAGTTTGGAGATTACCAATGTGATTGTTTATAAAAAAGAAATATGGACATGGGAAAGAAAAAGAGATTTGATATGGTGCAATATTTATGCAAAGGAGAAAGCCAAGTTAACTAATATAGAGAAGGCAGTCTCAAAGATTTTCAAAGAGAAATACAGGCAAAGTCATCCAGATATGGAAAAGTTCACAATAAAAAGATTAATAGCACAAGTATGTAATGCAGAAAAGATGATTAGTAAAGCAGAAGTTAAAGAAATAGAAGTTGAAGTTATGGAGTGCATGCAAAGTGAATGATTTAATGTAGAAGATCTAAAACAAACTACATCACAGCATGATGGAGTGAGTCCCCAGAATAAGGAAAAACAAGAAGATTAGGAGACGTGAAGGAGAAATCTAGACAGGGGAAGGAAAAGAGATTTAATATTTATGCAAAGGAGAAAGCAAAACTAATCAATATAAAAAGAGCAGCACCAAAGATTTTTGAAGAAAAATATATGGAAAGGAATCCAGATATGGAAAAGTTTACAATACAAAAATAAGAAGACTAAGAGGAAAATTAGAAAAAGAGATTAATAATGGAGAAGTCAAAGAAATAGAAATTGAGGTTATGGAACAGCTGCAAAGAGAAGGATTCAGTATAGTAAATCGAATACAGAAAGCACCACAACAGGATAGATCAATGGTTATCCAAATTAAGGGGAAACCAATGGAACAGGAAGCAATTGGTCAGGTGCCAAATCAAGATATTTTGGACCCTTACACAGGAAACCAGTATAAATGTTCATTTAAAGCTAGACAGCAAGGAAAGGAACAGGAAACTGTGGGAACTCTGATGCAGTCAATGCTGAGGAGTGATAGG
Source organism: Protopterus annectens (assembly GCF_019279795.1). Taxonomy (NCBI): domain Eukaryota; kingdom Metazoa; phylum Chordata; order Ceratodontiformes; family Protopteridae; genus Protopterus; species Protopterus annectens. The sequence continues at coordinate 1,092,267,478 of NC_056747.1, read as the reverse complement.
CCAGTGAGTTCCCATATGACAGAACAACAGATGACAAAGGATGAAATTGAAGAGAATGTGCCACAGGAAGATGCTATAGAACTTTCTATAGAATGCCCGCAGGAAATGGAAAACAAGGGATGTGCCCTCAGTATGGAAGAAAATGAGTTAAGAGAAGAGTTGCTTGATTTAATACACAAAGACAGATATATCAAGATCAATGAAAGAAACAGACTGCAGAAGGTTAATAAAACCCCAAAAGTCAGAAACTTGATAAAACCAATGAACACAGTAATTAGGACTGTCCATAGAGATCCATGCAATATAACAGAAGTAAACATAATATATTACTGTGCTGCTAAATTAATAACTGATAAAGTTCTACCACAGGAACACAGGGTAGCAAAGGAAAAGAGGGGACGAAAGCAAATATCATCATGGAAATATCAAATAGAGAAAACTATAAAGCAGTTAAGACAAGAAGTGTCATTGTTAGAAGATTATAGAAGAGGGAATAGATCAACAAAAATACTAAGAAAGATAGATGTGATAAAAGCAATGCACAGTATTAGAACAGACCAGGATCTATTATGCATTATTGGCAATAACAAACTAAAAATTTCAAAACAGGCAGAAAGACTTATAAGATACAAAAATAAATATAAGGGAAAAGCACAAAATAATCAATTTATTGATGACCCAAAAAAGTTTTATAAAGAATTGGGAAATAAGGTACAAGGAATTGAAAGACTGCCAAAAAAAGAGGGGGTCTATATTAGATCATCGAGATGTTAATACTTTGAATGGTCTAATAGCGACCTGAAAACAGCGAACGCTGAAAATAGCGAAGCTGCCGTTTCTGTGGTTTCGCTATTTTTAGCACTATGGTGGAAAGTTATGGATTGGGTTCAGGTAAGTGTGAGATTGTGTGGATGTTAGGGTTAGGGCAGGGTATGTGAGTTAGGGTTAGGGTGCGGGTGAGGTGAGTGTGCGATAGTGATAGACTTTAGGGTTAGGGTGGGGTATGTGAGTTAGAGATAGGGCATGGGTGAGGTGAGTGTGTGATAGTGACGGACCTTAGGGTTAGGGTTTGGGTTAAGGATAGTGGATAGATAGTACTGTATGTACAGTTTAGTGTAGGGTTAGATGTAGGATTTTAAGTGTATGTGTGTGGATTGCTGTTTTTTTGTTGTGCTTGTGTTGTGTGTGTGTTTCTCGGAACAGTGAATTTCTTCCCAGGGAAAAAAAATTGCTGTTGTGAGCTTTTGATGTTTTTAGATTTTGTGGTTATAAGTTCAAGGTTGTTGTATTCAGTGATGTGCTGTTTCGTTGAACTGATATAGAACCAAAAAGAGGAAGTAGATACATTTTGGAGAAGTATCTATGAAGATCCTGTGGAACATAACAAAGATGCTAAATGCATAGAAGAAGTCAAAGGAAGACTAAGAAGTTTAAAGGTACAGGATATGAAATGGGATGAAATAATAGCCAGAGAGATTGAAACCAAGTTGCGAAAAGCCTCTAACTGGAAAACCCCAGGCTTTGATGCAGTACCTAACTTTTGGCTTAAAGTATTAACTTCTTTACACGAGGATTTAGCCATGAGTAAGAACTATTTATATGGTACCCCGATCACACACTGCACTGGTTAACAGCAGGAAAAACAATGCTCTTACTTAAGAGTGAACCTGCAAGCTATCCTAAAAATTATAGACCAATAACTTGTCTTCCAACAATGTATAAACTATACACAGGAATTAACGCGGACCAAGTTTATAGTCATTTAGAAGAAAACTCAATTATGGCAGTAGAACAAAAGGGCAATAAAAAAGTCATATGGAACAAAGGATCATTTGTTCTTAAAGTTATAGTGGAGAACTGTAAGAAGGGGAAGAATCTAAGCATGGCATGGATTGACTACAAAAAAGCATTTGATAGTATCCCACATTCATGGATAAAAGAATACTTAGAAATATATAAGATACACCATACATTGATTGACTGCATTACAGTAACCATGAAACAGTGTCAGATCACTTGGCAATTAAGCCATGATAAAGGACAGATTATTATCCCAGGGATATTCCAGGGTGACTCTGTCACCATTGTTATTCTGCCTTGCCCTTAACCCATTAAGCTGTTTACTTAACAGCTTAGGCCATAGATACAGTTTGTCTCCTAGAAAATAACAAAGTCTAATGACTTCTAATCTTCTCTTTGTCAATGATTTTAAACTGTATAGCTCATCAGATGAGGAACTGAAAGTACAACTGCAAGTTGTCAAACTTTTTCAGATGATATTGGAATGTCATTTGGTCTTGATAAATGTGAAAAAGCAACCTTTAAAAAAGGAAAATTGCAGCACCAGGAAAACATCAGTTTAGGACAAGAATGTGTTATAAAATTTTGAGCAAGAGGGAGTGCATAAATATTTGGGAATTGATTAAGGATCAACAATAAAACATATCCAAGGCATATCAGGTTCCTTTAAACCTCTTATTCTTTCTTTTACTTCTATCCATTTAGCATCTTTGTTATGTTGATCTTCATAGATACTTCTCCAAAATGTATATATTTCTTCTTTATTTAGAGGTCTTTCAATTACTTTTACCTTGTTTCCCAATTCTTGGGTCAGCAATAAATTGCTTATTTTGTACTTTTGCCTTATGTTTCTCTGAGTATCTTCTAAGTGTTTTCGCATATGCTGAGAGTTTTAATTTGTTATTCACGATAGTGCATGAAAGGTCCTGCTCTGTTCTAATACTGCACATTGCTTTTATCACATCTATCTTTCTTAGTATTTTTGTTGATCTATTCCCTCTTCTATATTCTTCTAACAGTGACACTTCTTGTCTTAATTACTTTATAGTTTTCTCTGTTCGATAATTCCATGATGGTATTCAATGTCTCCCCTTTCTTTCCCTCACTACCCTATGTTCCTGTGGTAGAACTTTATCAATTATAAATTTAGCTGCACAGTAATATATCCTGTTTGCTTCTGTTGTATCTCATGGATCTCTATGGACAGTCCTAATTACTGTGTTCATTTGTTTTAACAAACTTCTGTCTTTTTGTTTTTTTTTGACCTTCTGCAGTCTATTTTTTTCATTGATCTTAATATGTCTGTCTTTCGGCTTTTCCCAGTTAGGGGTCGCCACAACGGAACTCCTGTCCGCAAATGATTGTCTATCTCTATTAAATCAAGCAACACTTCTCTTAACTCATTTTCTTCTAAACTGAAGGCACATTTTTTGTTATCCATTTCCTGCGGGCAATTTATAGAAAGTTCTATAGCATCTTCTTGTGGCACATTCTCTTCAATTTCATCCTTTGCCATTCATTTCAGATTCTACTTTAAGGTGTGTCTTATGTCTGTTAAGGGTAAGGTTGTATTTCCAGTAGACTACAGCAGAAGCATGCAAAAATAATGGAAAAAAGTTATTAAGTAGTAGCTGACAATAACATTTTCAGTTTATTTTCTGTAGTCAAGCAGCAAGTCATATTGTAATTTAAGTTAATATTTTACAGATGAGGATACCTATTGAATTTGTCCATGACATTGGAACTCAGTTCGCATCCAAAGAGTTTTAACAGTTTATAAAGCAGTGCGTGTTTACCCATTCAATGTCAAGTCCACATTATCCACAAGTAAAAGGTGCTGATAAGATAGGAATACAAGTAGCTAAGAAGACTTTTAACTAGCTAGATCCAGATATAGCTCTAATGTCCTACAGACCAATGGCACAAAGTCAACTGGAATGAGTCTAGCAGCATTAATGTTGGGCAGGCAGATCGCAACCACTATCCCAGTACTTGATACAAGATTGTTGCCTAAAACTATGCCTCATGAAATTGAGGACCAAAATACCATAGACCCAAATCTGTGTACAAATATTACTACAACAGAAGGCAATCAGTTCATTCTCTTCCCATCTTGAATCTAGGTCAGACTGTCCACTTCAAATTAGATGGGGAAAGAGATGTCAGACAATAGGTTTCACTTGCCATATCTGCAGGACCAAAATCATGTGTAATCCAAACTGATGCTAGGGCTGTAGAAGGAGAAATCAGAGATACTTCAAGGCCATTTTTGAGATGTCCAAACTGGGAATACAGTCATCACAACAGGATAAGGAATTGCCACAGGCAGAAGGATCTATATAAATGGAAGACTACGAGCCAGTCTCTTCTGAGCCTAATGACCAGACTACAATACATTACACCTAAAAAAGACTTATTACTCAAAAGTGACATTTTGTCCAAAAGATGGACATTACTGGACAGAGATATATTAATCAGTAAAGACTTGTCATAAATGACAGTCTCATCATGTTCACAGCCTGTTTGAGTTACTTCATAAGGGTGTGAGATGAGGCTTCCAGTGAGGTTCAGTGATCTGTGATGGTTCCAGAACCTATAAGCACTAAAAATGACTACTAACATACTTTTCTTTTTGTGCAAAATATAAAATACTGTACAAGGATGTAAAATTATTTTGATATCGCATGCTATTTTAATAGAAGTTGCTAAAAAGAATATAAAATGTTACAACATATAGTATGTTTAGTTATTAAAAAGAATGTAAAACATTAAAACAAATTTTCAAAGTACAACTGTAGACAGTATGCTATCTCAAAAGAAAATGTCATTCTCTTCTCCAAGGTAGTAGGACTAGTTGTGATGATATCAGGTCATCATGATGATCTGTGTGATTAGTGATGAAGTAGTCATGCCTGCATAAAACCTATAGTGGGTTACCCATAAAGCATGGGGCACTATTGAAGTTAGTTTGCATGTTTTATGAAATCTATGTTACACTGGGGGGAAGCAGTGAATACTTGCTAACATAGTTTGGGATTTGGTTGAATACCATTCTCTCCAGTATCTCCAGTATGGGACACATACCTCTCAAATGTCCAAATTTTTGCAGAATGTCTGGATTTTCACCTCATATTTTGGCCTATTACTTGTAAAATTGTGGTTTACTGGCAAATCATTGCCAAATCTTTGAGGACTGATGTCAGAAAATAATGACAGACATTTGAGATTCAGACTTCATATGCTTCAGAAAATTCATGCTAATGCAAAACCTGTTATTCTATCAACTTTCAAAGTTTGTAAGAACAATATTTCAAAATTGTTCCTATTTTGAGCCTTTGTCCCCCATTATTTATGGCTTTGTCCAGACTGATTGCTGTAAGATGTTGAGAGCTATGATGGGACACAAATTCTTCATTGCTAAGGCCTAGCTGGAAAAGCAGTGTTGGAGAAGGGGTGGATATGAGTGAATATGAGTGAATGGTAAGAATTCCTCAGGTCAGTCAGACCCTGAATATGTGAGCCAAAAGCTTGGCTATTACAGGTGCTGCCATTTTAAGAAAAGCTGGTGGAGGGGCAAAAGCATGAGACATGAAGAGGTCGGCAATTCACCAAGAATTTTGTGATGGTTTCACAGGGCATTTTCATAAAAGTAAGAGGAGAACACAGAGGGTGATCAGAACTCTGAAAAGACGGACCCAGACATTGCCCAGGAATGTCTCACTCCAGATATATAATATGTGATCTTTAACTCTGTTAGGCTGTGTAGTAAATATTTTGGTGGCATAGTTCATGTTGGGCAGTGACTTGTAAATTGAGAGGTATGTAATAGTTATCAAAAAAATATCTACAATGACGGCCCAAGATATTTTATTTGTTCCTAATATAATCAATTCCTTATCTATTCTCTAGTCTAGTCTCTTAATAATATGGTTGTATTTGTGGTAGAATATTATCCCCATCATGTGTGGTCTCTCCACCTTCACTGTGCCTTTTTTGCAGGCATTAGACATGGACACTTGTGACATTTCAATATTCTAAGACAGTACAGAAACAGCTCATATTAACTATTTGTAAGATGGTAAAGAAAAAAGGCAACTTCTGTGACTTCGCATGTCTCATTGTACAGCATTTCCAGTCCGTCTTCTCAAATTTTATCAAAAGTGCCATTTCCATGGTTTCCAAAACAGACATGCTAGCAACCATGACTGGTGCAATCCTCATTTATCTGAAGGACCAGTGAGACCCCAACAGACAGTCTTCACTTATGGAATTGGGTAGGATAGCAGACCTGAGGCACTTATAGGGGTTACCGCTGGTAACAACATGAAGTAATATGTGCATCTGTGAGGAAGGATGGGGACTGGTAAATCAATGACTACTTTAAATAAATTATGGAGTCCTAGTACCCTGATCCACTGTGAGTTACTGGGGCACAACCAGTTAAAATTACAGTCTCCCAGCAAGATGAAGTTAATTGTTGAAAGACCCTATAAGATGTCATGTAAAACCAACACAAATAGTTTACACATTAGAAAGAGGAATTCTTTTGAAGTCTTCAAAAGAAAAGAGTGCAGGAAGAAGTGGGAGATAGAAAAGATGGACCGGCTTAGAAAGGAATACTGTTTGGCTAACAAAGGAGCTAAGAGAGCACTTGCAATGGCAAAGTACAAGGTGTTAGGGAAACTCTACCAGCTTTTGGAAAGTGATTCATCAGATGGCACAACAAAGCTGTAGATGGCTGCAAGGCCATCCCAGAAAGATAAAGAAGATAGTTGATAGTTGCCATTTGAAAGGGATTTCAGGAACTTTTTGCTCACTTGTCCAGAGGTCATACAGGGCAGTTTGAAGGAGTACTTCAAGAAGCTTCTGAATCAAAAAAAAAACTAGAAGCTGTACTGCTGAATGAACAGGCTTTGCTAAAAGAGAAAGGAGATTCCACACTAGAAGAAATATGAAGTGCATTAAGGAAAATGAAGTGAGGGAAAATAACAGCTCAGGTGAAGTCACAAGTCACAGGTACATTAGGAGAGAAATGGCTCCTGCGGTTACTCATTTAAGTATGGAGAGACAGAAAGACAGTAAGAGAGTTGCAAGTTTCAGATGGCCAGGAAATAAGCATTCTAGTGGCAGTATACACAAACAATGGGGATATTCACAACTGTGGGCAGTATAGAGGTATCACACTCCTGTCACACTGCATAAAAGTGTTGGAGGGGGTAATAGATAAACAAATATACAGAGTAGAAATAAGATGGCAGATAAGCAGATCAGACTCAGATAAGAATGCAGTACAACCAACCTGATGTTAACAATGAGTCAGACAGTGGAAAGAAAGATGAAGATGAGTCCAACGGGGTGTTCATAGACTTAGAGAAAGCATATGACAAGTTCCTAAGAAAACTGATTCAGGCAGTCTTGTGATGGCTTTAAGTGGCAGAAACATTGGTGCAGGCTATGTACTGTACAAACAGCATTCAGACTCAGCTAAAGGTGCCCGTTGGGAGTGGGTGTACATTAGGCTTTAGCTCTAAGTCCAATCCTATTCACACTGGTGATATTTTACATCAGCAACAGATTGAAGGGGGCAGATCAGCAAATCTGCTGTATGCAGATGATGTGGCATTTTGGAAGCAGACTCTGAACAGGAACTTCAACAAAGAATAAGGGATTGGAATGCAAATCTGAAGGTACGTAGGATGCAGCAGAATACAGACAACATAGAGGTTATGACAGCTAATGGGGGAATCAGACAAACCTAAACACTTGAGATAAAAGGGAAAATAGTAGAGGAAAGAGGAAGTCTGAATTAGGAGGCCAAAGCAAGAATCAGAAGCACTGTAGTCACCCAGCACAAATTGCCAAGGTAAATGCATGAAAAAAGAAGGGCAAACAAGCTGAAATGTTAAGGTGTACAAAACAGTACCACGATCAGTATTTCTGTAATGCAGAGAAACTCTTGCAGGGGAGGTAGTGCAGTTGAGGAAACTTGTGGTGATGAAATGAAGTGCCTGAAAAGGGTAACAGGATGCACATTGTGGGACAGACAATAAACTGATGACATAAGAACAGCAGTTAAAGTAGCCTTAACTGCAGAAAGTGCAAAGAATAAATTACAGACATTTGGTCACATGTGCATGAAAGCAGAAACAGATTTGGTAAAGCAGATTTAGGAAAGACAGGAAATAAGCAAGAAAAGTCAACCATATCCTGTAAATAAATGGATGCGCTGTAGGAGAGTGGCTATGATTTGAGAGATGTGGTGGCAGTTGACACAAACGCCTGATCCCATGTAAAAATGAGAAGAGGGAGTTGGTGGTAGTGACAGTGATGGAGGTTGGGAGGGTGGCCTAATGGTTAAGGTGTTTTCCTTGCAAGCACAAGGTGCAGGGTTTGAGTCTCACAAGGGATTATTGGCTAGGCTTAAAATGGCTCACAAGGGCAGTTAGCTTAGTACTAATCTATGAACCTATGACTAGGAGGAGGGTATTCAAAAGAAAAACATAAATGTTGTATGTCCACTTAAAGTAACCTGAGGCAATACCTAGTTGGGAGGAGGGGGCATCATCTCTCTTAGCACTATTCCTTTTAGCAAGCTTAACTTGTAAACGACTCATTTACATGAAAACCTAGAAGAACATCACATTCTGCAATGGGGCCCAGTCTAACGTTGGTGAAGAGGTGGTTGTTAAGTTTAATGCATTGTGAGTTACGTACATTGTCTTTAATCTGAGACGCTGATATTGCAGTGATAGCTGGATCCTCCTGTATTGTCCAAGTCTGAACTTGCCCCTATTTATTATTAACATTGTTAATGTTAAGGAGGGCTCTTTTGGGACCATCGAGGCTTGCTAAAACTGGAAAGGGATTACAGGGGTCAGACCTGACAGCCAGCTAGTTGGAATTCACTTGATTATCTTCTACCCTACCAAATGTCCAGAAACAGCAGTTAGACAAGGCCCTTGAGTTTCCCAATAGACAGGATTGTTTTAACCAGAATCCTGTTTGGATTTAAAAGATCATCAATTCAAAGAGTCAATATGAAGGAAGGCCTCACTGTTCAACACCCTATGCTTAAGTACCAGTTGTTCCCAAATATTTCTTGAATGTTAGCAAACCAGGTAGAACTGACTAGACATTCACCACTAAATATTAGTAAGACTGGGGTTGGATAATATTGACCCACTTGTGCTCAAAAATTTAACAAAAATGCAGTAGTAAATGGCAACGATCCTAACAATCCTAAGGCAAAGATAAAATATGGATAGTCTAGCTAATCAATGCAAGCAGTAAGCCAGAGAACTTGAAAAAAAGTTTAATGTCACTGACATAACTGATAATCTAGCAGTTCCAAGAAATTTAGATAATAAACCCCAGAAATGGCTAATGGATGATAAATATAGCTAATGTAACCAGTTAGAAAGATTAATTAAAATATGCACACAAATTAAATATTAGTCCACTGATTATGAAATGAATACCATGAAGCAAAAACCTGCAACTGGAATCATAATTTATTTATTTTTATTTAACATTTGTTGACTGGGAAAGTCCAACTAGGTTCCACAGATCCTGTTTTCAGTGGAGGCCTGGGGAGAAATGCTCCAGAAGCATGCTTTTAGAATGTGGGAGGAAACCAGAGTACCCGGAGAAAACCCACACAAATGCAGGGAGAACATGCAAACTCCACACAGAAGGCACCCCAGCCAAGAATCAAACCGGAGAACCTCTTGCTGTGAGGCGACAGCATTAACCGCTGCACCACTGCGCCGCCAATAAGAATGAAGCAACTTAACTATTACCATAAGCAGAAATCTAGAAAACTGCAACATAAGAGAGAACAAACACAGGCAAAGTTGATAAAATACTTATACTAATCAAATGAATTAATTGTTGACTACAAGTAGCCACATTACTCATTATGTGACCAATGTGGTGAGTGTTATGGGGTTCAGAGGAATAAAAAAACAAATAGGAAGGGCATAGCAGTGGGTTTCTATCTGATTTTAGTCAATGGCATTTTACTGAATTTGAGGTCACAGATGGTTAGTTATAAAAAAAAATACATCTTGTATTCTTCACGTACATGAAAGGAGAAAATATGGCAATGCTACCAATACTTCTGGGGACGTATCTAGCTTGAATATTAGAAGTACACTTCCTACAGAGAGATGTCTAACCATCTAACCATTTACAGTGACTCCACTACTGCATTTAAACAATAATGTCAGACAAACACAGCAGTCGGAGCTCTGTTGAGCTGGTTATTTTAATAGAAACAGCACCACTGCACTCAACAGACTGATAAATGGCAGTGTTATCTCTCAGAGGTAGTGCATTCAGTGCAAGCTTGCTGTGCAGCCTACTCACACAGGACCTACTACAGCATATGACATGTCAGGCATTTATAGAACAAGCTAGCTTTGAATATTCCCATCACATCTCTAACAGCTACATGAGACTGAAGAAGTGGTCCACTGTTCCATGGTCTGGCTAGAATCTATATTGCTCCTCCTAAATCTAAGGTTTGGTTTTCAGCTGCTGTGCTTGGTCCAGCAAAGACTTTTCCAGGAAGGTAGATGAGTGTGATTGTCATAGATTTAGAATACTTCCATGAATCCACATTCCTAAAGAGAGGAACAATTAACTCAGTTTTCCAGTATTGAGGTATGTTCAAAATAAAACAGTGCAATGATGATCAGGTTTTTACTGACTTTGCCACCTACCATACTCTGAATGACCACCAGATTTACTCTGTCCAAAACTGTAATCAGTCCCCAGAAAATCTTTGAAGATACTTGATAGTATTTCTCCATAACCGTTTATCATGTGAGCATTATCTGACAGGCCACATTTTCAGCTTTACACCTCACCACACTGCTAGTGTTCAGGGTAGGTACAAGGAAAACCACCATGATATGTATCATCCACAATTTGGCCACAGATCTTTTAGCTTAATGATGAAGATCTTCAACAATAACCATTCAGACTCTGTGTCACACTCACAGTCAGATTGGAGTCAATTTTTTCTCAGAGGTAAGAGGTGAACACATCTAGCATACAGGTCTCCACCCAAGAGACTTTCACTGATTGTTTGAATCACTCTGGCCTGTCTAGCAAATCAAACCCATTGCCAGATATGATTAGCTGACAGCTCTTCACCTGTTGTCATGTTAATGTCCAGAAGAAATGGCTTTAGTTTTGATGACATGACCACACCATGTCATCTGTCTTCACGCAAATGTGCCTTTCTTACAAAGTACAATTTTGTGCCTCCTTGTTTTTGCGTTTATTGACAGGTTTTGCTTTATACACAAGTACAGCAATTTACTTTGGGGGTTCATATTAAAGAGGTATTTTCTGATAATCACAGATAAATTGGTTTATCTTGGTTTAACTTCTCCAAGTCTTTTGAATATCTAATACCACAATGAGAATAGACTTCATTCCTAAGTCAGAATATGATTAGAGTTCATGAACTTAGTATTGTTTCAGTCTTTGTTAGCCAAAAGTGATATTTTCAGCCCCCCATAATGATCCCAGAATTGCTTCCTTCTGTAATTCATATGGGGTTACTTGCATTGATATCATGTGTAACACTCATTCCCTCCATTACAGCTCAGGAAGTTTGCACTGTAATTTCTAAGGGGCAGAGCCTAAGCTCTTTTAATAGAATCAAATTATGTCTTCACATTTCAACCAGTGCTCATATCTCTAGAACCATGGGGGTTCCTAAAGAAGTATAAATGGCAAGGTCTTCATCATAAACTATTTTTATAGCGGTAGTATCCTTTAGGTTCTAGGTCTTAAACTGGATTTTATAAATCACAGAAAACTCACAGTAACTATGAAGTTTGCAATATTTTGTAAACAACTTACAGTATCTCAGCAATCACTCAAGTTACACATATATTATTAGCACCATTTTATTTATCCAGTTGCGAGCCTTCATATGCTACCACTTGGTTGTCTTTGCTACTTGATTGTTGATATCTTCAGAAAAACATGACATTTATGACAATATAAATGATTATTATATGATCAACAATTCGTATCTCTTTACTTGCACAGTTGTGTTTCCCATTGTGTAAGATTTAAGACAAAATATTTTAATACTTTGTATGTAGCATGGCTTTGTAATTATTGACGCAAATATGAACACAAATATTTGATGCCTAGTGGCATCGATAGGATATAACTGCAGATGCATGTGGAGGTATCACTCAGCTATGAGTTAAATACGACTGTACATTTGTCTTCTACATTACTCTTGTTTCTACTTGCAAATTGGGATATTTTATGGCTTTGTGTCAATGTCTCTATGTGTGTAAAACACTGTAATCACTGGTTGTAGCAATGATACTTTTTCCTTTTTTCATGGACTACTATATATGGTTTTCTCTCATCTCTTTTTTGAACTGTTAATAATGGGTTATCCCATGTGATATACTCTTCATCATTCTCTATAATGCTTTCCGATTCATGTTTTCAATGCTTCTCTACTACTTCTATATTATAAAGTTTTCACAATCCTCAATGCTACAGTCTTGCCACATTATTGTGCCTTTTAGTATAGGGTCTATATCAGGACATCAACTATTGAAAAGAGCAAATGCTCTTACATCGACCCCTGATAACCAAAAGCACAAAATGTCTAATGGTCAGAACAGCAATTTGTTTCTCAGGGAAAAAAAATCACTGGGCCATTGCCGGGACTTTGCCATTTCCTCCACTGTGGTGCGATCTTGGAGTTGGTATATTAAGTAGGGGGGGTGTGGATTTGGGGGATTTTTTTTTTTGAGCAGCAATTTTTTTCCCTAGGAAAAAAAAATCTCTGTTCCATATGTTCGACGTTGTGTGGTTTCAGTTATTAGGATTTGATGTAAGAGCATTCGCTCTTTTCAACGTTCGACTATCTAATACAGACCCTCAGTATATAGGCCCACTGCCATTAATATATCACACCCAGAAGCAAGATGTAATACTGTTTTCAATTCGTTTTTACAGAATCTTCAGTTGTCTGTTTCTCCCACCTTTTCAATGGATTTTGTAAACCAGTGTGTATGTAGTCCACTTTTCTGGACCACCATTATTAACCTTTCATCTTTGGTTTCAGTTCCCCTCATCTTAACCATTCCTGAGTCAAATTTTGGTCAGCATGTGGTTGCGCCGGGAGATCTCTGTACACTGTATTTTTGAATTTTCCACATTTCTTTCCTTCTCATTTTATTCTTCTCCTTATATTCTTTATTTTGTTTGTAACATAATCAGTTGCTGTCTGATTTTTGTCTGCTTCTGGTTTGATATGCATTCCTGCTCAACTCCGAAATGCTCCTGCTAAAGTAAGCCAAGATGTCATCTTAGACGTCTCCTCATGTTTCAAAACTTTCACTGTGTGTTTAGATCTGATGATGTCAGCAGATATATGTCCAACAAATACAGATCTATACATGTAATCAATTTCAAGAAAGCTCATATCACCTTCATAGCGAAAAATATACAATCCTGTTATGCACTGATTTTTATATATCATTTGATAAGCATGACACATTTTTCTTGTTTTCATGTCCAATTGATTGAATCAATTTTTGGGCTTGTCAGGCGTAAGAACAGGAAAAAAATTTCATTCTAGATGTCAATACACGTTTCAATATCAGTTTTAGTCTTTTGAAGTATTCCTTACTGATCTTTATTCTCACTTGTTCATGTTTATTCCCAAATATGTATACACTCCCTCCTACTCAAGTTCCTTTATATCACATTCTTGTCCCAGATTGATATTTTCTTGGTGCTGCAACTTTCCTCTTTTAAATGTTGCTTTTGCACATTTATCAAGGTCAAATGTCATTCTTATATAATCTGAAAACAAATATTTTATTTAAAATTTGTTTACTAGGATAGTTCGACTGGTGAAGGCCCATTTTCAGCGGAGGCCTGGGGAGAAAAGTTTCAAAGACAGTTAATATTAACACATAACAATTAGAAATAGATAAATTTTGAAATACAAACATTTAGGAACACAAATATCCAAAAAATTTTAAGAATACTAGTTTGAGCACATCATAATGGCAAATAGTTGCCCACAATATAAAAAAGAACATTCAGTAGGATGAGTCGGGAATAATAAAGCAAGATGGTTAATAGTTGAAGGCAGATGAGAAATATTAGCAAAAACTGTATGGAAAGTTAAGAAAAAGGAACATCAGATGAGAGAGAGGCAAAAGCCTAAGATATGTAAGAAAAGAGACTAAGATGAGGAAAGTAGAGTGGAAAGGAGAATAGAGTAGAAATATGAAGGGATGAGAGCCGGGGGGAGAGCTATGGAGAGGGGATGAAAGGTAGGGGGAAAGGTCAGAAGTTAAAGTTAAGACAAAGGAAAAAAGTTGGAAAGGATGAAATATTACACATGCTGAAGGGGCCAGGAGGATGTAAAAGAAGTAAGAAAATACATGCAGAGGAGGTGGTATGAAGGGAGAGTAAAACGAGAAACTAAGAGACTAGGACAAAGGGTTTAAGAAGGTTTAAGAAGGACAGGTAAGAAGAGGGGGAGAGAAGGAAAGAAAAATAAGAAGTCAAATTACATATGGTGAGTGAGGTGTGGAAGGAAAGTAAGTTGAAAAACTAATAGATAGTGGAAATGGTTTAATAAGGACAAATACGTGAACAATGACACTTGTCACTGAGGTAGAGACTTAGCTGATTTTTGAAGTGAGTTTTGTATTCCTGTAATTCTAAACATAAAGTCTGTCAGTGATGCTAAAGTGTCATACAGAGCACCTTCGTGAGCATCTTCCAGGCAAACTCAGTAGTTTATAGGACTGCTTGATGTAGAATCATGAATATGATAGGCATGCTCATACCCCACGGCTGAGAATGTGTATAGCACAGTTGGGCAATACTACGTTATGCTGCATGTGATTCAGAAACATGCATCCATGAACACAGGACTACCTCATTGCTTCTTGAGTGGACTAACTAAATGGCCATAGCTGCTGCATGGTGGTTCAGGAAGAGCAGGATGTTCCTATTCTTCCTGCTTGGAATTTTAAGGAATATCGACTAGGACACTGTGATGGTTGCTTTGAAAAGTACCTGCTGATACCACTTATATCACCCATATACTCCTGAGGTATTCTGTACTGAACTTGAGGTACACTGTAAGTATTTTATGTCCATTTATCTCCGACTGTCTTCCTTATTGTCCACTTATGCTTAACAGTGTCTCATTTACTTTCCAGCTGCTAAGGAAAATTGCTGGCTGCACAGAAGGTAGCAGGATGTGTATGCATTGTATAACACTCCAGTATACAGCTGCAATGGTGTTCATGTCATGTGTATATTATCACTTTTTTCCCATTGTGTCTCTCATATACAGGTTCAGCTGAGGTAGTTCACCTTAGTCTTCACCAATTATTGTGTCTGGTGCTGAGTTGTGGGAGCCCTCTGTGTGTATTTCATAGGTTCATAGTTCATAGTTTAGTACTAATCTAACTGCCCTTGCAGTCATTTTAAGCCTAGCCAATTATCCCTTGTGAGACTCAAACCCTGCACCTTGTGTTTGTAAGGCAAACACCTTAGCTATTAAGCCACCCTCCCAACCCCTTCTCATGACGTGGGTGATGCCTGCTCTGCTAGAAGTGACCTGGGGGCCCCTTATATCCTCCACATCTACATCTCCAAAGTGAAAATAGGCAGGCACTTCTAGTAACCCATTGGCAGGTGTGGAGTCTTGTCATAGTTGAGATGCACAGGCAGCTGGAATCACTCTGCATGTGGGCCCTAGCCATCTGGTCTCTAGGTGAGCAACCAATCATGATACTGGCTATCCTGAAGTGAGACGCCTTTGGGACAGCCTGGTAGCCAAGCATACCAGCAGCCTACTCTATTCCCTTTCTGGAATTAACACTCCCATTTGTGTCTTTCCCCACAACGTTTTCATTACCCAGCCACCATGTAACCAGTTGTCAATCCTCTGTCTGTATGCATCCATCCACTGTCTGCACCCTCTACCTACCATTTTCCTTCTCTCCTACCCAAAAGCATTCTACCATTCTTTTGCTGTCTATTCTTCTCTTTTGAAAAGAGGGGTTTGATCACCGCAAACAAGAATAACCCTCCTACCTTGCCATCCATTCTATATTGGTTACCATGAGGTTAATCTTTCTGCAGGCCATACTCTACTTTCTTATTCTGCTTTCTAACATTTTAACTCCCTATTTATATAAGGAACATGGTAGCCACTTTGATCTGTACACCCACATTACTATTCTGGTTAGCTATTGTGCTACGCTTTGTTGCCCTACGTGTTGCTATGTGCTGTAAGCTGTTGCTGTCTGCCACAGAATTTTGTATAGATGGAATAGGGAAAAGATTTTGTCATGATGGCATGTGCATCAGCCACGTACACTGTAGTAGTGCTGATACTCTGGTATGCTAATATAATGCTGCAGTGCACATTGGTGCTACTTGTCTGCTTTGTTATGTGGCCTTTTGCTTAGCATGCTGGTGCAAACCCTTGCCTATTACATTCATAATTATTTGTTGGACATTTCACACAGAAAGCCTCCTTGGAATTATCATTTCTTAGGTGTGCTTTGAATCCTAGCTGTATGTAACTAAAATAAATCAAAGAATATGCCAACTCTTCTGGACCATCTATATGTGCATGTTTATAGTTACACAAATATGCTCACATTTTTGGCCTGGGCTGTCTTATCACTATGTTCGAAATGTGGCAGATGCATAAAGCATCTGATAACAAACACCTCTGTAGTCCCCATTCGAGCAGTTCACTTAGTTCAGATTTTGGGGAGCACCACTCCTTGTATCAGACATACTAAAGGCATGCCGAACAAGCAAGATTAATTTGACCTTCTGTATAATATCATCTGGCTATTTTATCACAAAAGGATGGCATTAACAATAATCACATTTCCACATGCTCAGCAAATCAGCTTGATTTGAAATCTGAATGTAAAGGTTTGTAACTGAAACAAATCAGCCTTTGCAGCCACACTCAGCATTACATCAGGTTCTGCAGAGCTATTCAGAAATCATTTGGCAGCGCTTATTATTTTGTAATCACTGCTAAAAAAACGTGTCAGGGCAGAGTAGCATTTCTGTGATTATAATAATTCTTTATTCATTGCCATAGAATCAGTAGCAGTTTAAGGTACACATTTAGATACCAGAGTAAATTAAAGGATGATTGTGATATTAACCAGAGCTTTGCAAGATTTTCTAAATATACATTATCTGCTAAATATTGACTTCATGCACAAAATTCTAGACTTCATGAAAGATGAAGAAAATGGACAAGGCAAAATCATGAATATTCAAGGAGAGATGACAGCTACAAGACTAGATCAATAAAGGTCATATTTTATTTTGGATTAACCACCATACAGTACAAATTCACTGTTACAGTACTTTAAATACATCTTATAAAAGGCAGTGAAAAGATGTGACTGGTTACTACTATAAATATTTTGCTTTTATATGCATGGATGTGTGTGTGTGTGTGTGTGTGTGTGTGTGTGTGTGTGTGTGTGTGTGTGTGTGTGTGTGTGTGTGTGTGTGTGTGTGTGTGTGTGTATTTCTATAATGTGACATGCATAGAATGTTATTTCTTTCCTCATTATGCCATAATATCTATGGCAGGACAATTCATATATAAACAAATATGCAAATTTCTCTTTGCTTAACATAACCTGATGGCTGGAAGACTTAACTAAGAAAAAGAATGAACATACAAAATTAGTCCATTTTTATTTGTGTACTACAACTTTTGTATACATACTGTGATACACACGGATAGAATAAGTCAAAGGTCATCAGTCTCATCTAATTTAATAAAGAGGGATTAGGGCTATGCACTGCTAATGAGCCGCATACTGTATTGGTTTGATTCTCACAGCCTCTACTTGTAAACGCTTTGAGTCTGCGTTGCTTAATCAGTGCTCTGAGTAATCATTTAAACCAGGTACTTGTGCCTAGTGAACTTACCTGACCAAAAGAAAGGTAAAATGTGCCATCGGTAAAGATGTAGGAAGAATGCTTCATACAGAAAATCAAGGAAGCATATGAGAAGTGAAAACATTTCTCTATTACTCACATCTAAAAAAATCACATTCCTCGAATTACTGCTTTAAAAGCCTTCATGTTAGTATTAAACTATAGTATCGTGCACTACATTTTAAATACAATGCATTCAGTTTTAGAAGGCATCTACTGTAGATTGTTTTAATATGTCTATATGTGTGGGTGTGTGTATGTATATATATATATATATATATATATATATATATATATATTTATTTTATTTGACATTTGTTTACCGGGGTGATCTGACTAGGTCTACAGAATCCATTTTCAGATGAGGTCCAGGGAGAAAAGCTCCATATATATATATATATATATATATATATATATATATATATAGGTTAACAATCATGCTTGCGAATGGCACTCAGTCAAGTGAAGGATTGTGGAAGTGCAATTTGCAAGTTGGCAGTTTTGCAAACCAAAAGACATCAACTACACAACTCTGAATGGGTAGTGTAGTTCGAGCATTTGAGTTCCAGATTTTGAGTGGAGATCGAGGCTCAGTGAGGAACAGAGAATTAATCCATTTCCTGACTGTGGTGCAATGTTGGAGTTGATATATATAATTTGAAGGGGGTGTGGAGGGGTGGCGCAGTGGGCTTGCACCCCCCCGCAAAATAGTAAAATTGATGTGTCATGGTACATTACGGTGCATAGCTTGGGTGACTGACATCACCTCCTGCTATGTCGAATACACTGAATTACTGGAGTTGATGCATTCATTTTCGAGTTTGCTGCATACTCTCTGTTGCGGTTTTCCACATTCTGGTTTGACGTTGAGGCCGGTCGAAGTATGCAGTTTCAAGGTTTCAATAGTAAATATATATAGATCATCTATATATAAATTTTCAAATCTAGGTGCTTAGGATTTCCCTCTAAATTCCTCCCTTGGCTGACTTGGTGTGACAGACTTTGAACTTCACATTTACCTACACTAACATACTGCAGCTCCTGCATAACGGTGTCTACAGGATTGCAATTCGCCACCACAACAAAAACTGATTCTCCCAGCAATTAATCAGATTGAACTTCACATTTACCTAAACTAACATACTGCAGCTCCTGCATAACGGTGTGTACATGTATGCAATTGGCCACCACAACAAAAACTGTTTCTCCCAGCAATTAATCAGAATAGGTTACACATATAAAAAAACATTTGTTAAGCTTTCTCTTACAGGGCAAGTCACCATTTTGGTCAGCCATGGGGCTCTTTACTAATTGAGTGTTTGCCTCCTTCCCCTGTAACTAAAGTACACTGACTCTTACATCTGTCTCTCTGACCCTAATTTTTACAGATATACCTTGTACCTTTCCGGCTTTCTAACACTCAAACATAGATTTCTGGTGAAAGTTTTATTTACTTGTCTGACATTTGAACAAGTGTCTGTAAAAATCCTCAAAATTGTATACTGTTGGTCTGTCTTTCCTGCTAAACATAAGTAAAATTAAAGTGCTGAGTGCAGATTTTAGGCCCTTACATTCAACTTACCTCTGGTGTGGTATCATGAGTGAATCAAGGTATTCCTCTAACCACTCCTACTGCCTTCACTTTTCCCCCACCCTCTCTTTCCTCATACAGGTTAAACTGCTACAACTTAGTACAGACATCATTTTCAAATCTAGGTGCTTAGGATTTCCCTCTCTCTTCCCCACTTAGCTGACCTGGTGTGACTCAGTGTAAGTTTCTTCATTGTATGGACTTTTTTACTGTTTTTTGTATGTAACTGAATGGCTTGATACTCCCACTTAAAGCTCTGAAAATTATACTCTAAACTCGTACAGCTAGCAAATACCCTGCAAGAGTATAAAACACAGTCTAAAACATAGTGTATAACTTAGTGTAAAATATAGTTTAAAAATGCAGCTTAAAAACACAGCCATTAGGTTAACACTATATACATACCATACAGCTCCAGGAAGCCTAAGAAAACACTTGTAGTCAGTGTTATCCCCGCTCCGCTTACCCTCACTCCACTCTGGCTCACTCTGCACCTCTCCCTGCCCCTAATTCCTACCCGCCCCCAGTAACACTAAATTTATAGTTACTCAGCCATACCCCCTGTTATAACATCCTAGCAGCTTTCACCTAACATAGTCTGTCCACCCTGTTATAACATCCTATCAGCTTTCACCTAACATACTTTCTCCACTCGCTCTATTATCTCTAAATTTACCATCAGATCTTCTGCTGTTGTGCCTTACAAACAACAGATCTAACTACTATACTCCTCCTCTCATAATGCTATAGTCCTCTTTACTACCCATTCTGCTGGCCACTTATTTACTCACCTCGTATGAAAACCAGTTTCTCATTGGTTATCAGTACCCAAAAGGCTATACTATCACCCCAGCTGTAAATCATCCCACCTTCAGCCATGCTAATAATAATGGGTCCAACTCAACATCTTGTACACTCTTTCAGCATACCAACCCCTGGCACATTAGCCCTAGATCTAAACAATACTACAAACTTATAAACAAACTCCTGTAGCTTATCACTAAGCATAGACCTAGCCTAATACTTGGTGGTGATATTCACCCCAACCCTGGCCCATCCACTTCTGATATATACACCCGCTCTACTTGCAACCTACGCTGTAAAACTATAATCAATAGACCAACTAACTCTCTCCTGGCCTGTCATCTCAATATTAGAAGCATTAATAACAAGGTGCATGAACTGCATGCACTCCTGGCTGTCCACTCCCCTGAGATTCTCTGTCTGTCTGAAACCTGGTTAAAACCTAACACTACCAACAATGAAGTGTTACCACCTGGGTATAACATACACAGGCTGGATCATGTTTCCAGGAAGGGGGGTGGGGTAGCTATACTCAACAAATCTGAGTTGAATGTGACCATTGATGTTACTCAACCACCTCAGATTAATAACTCCAAAATTCTTGCCACTAGATTGCAACTTAACAAAAGTAAAGGCATCAACATCATCTGCATGTATATTCCCCCAGGTAACAATATAGCCAAACATGAAGATACCCTACACTGGCTATCATGTCATTACCCCCAAGAAACTCTACTACTCGGAGATTTTAACATAGACTGGGGCACCTATTCCTCTGAATGCCAATCTACCCATATTAACCTGCATGCATTTACACAAATCATAACCACCCCTACCAGGCTAGGTAAACCCAACCAAAAAGAAAGCATACTCGACTGGGTACTCATAAATAGTAACCCCCAACTGTACAATGCTGGTATCCTCCCCGATGACCTAAGCAACCACCTTCTCACTTATATAGTTAAGCAAAAAGCCATTAATCCCCAACAACCCTTACTCATAAAAGTCAGAAACTAAAATACTTTGACCCTGACAAATTCCAACAGGAACTTAACTCCTGTAACTGGTCTATTCTAAAACCCTCCCCTTAGAGGAGGCAGTTGCATATTTTAACAACAAATTTCTTGAAATCCTTGATTTGCATGCACCTGCCCGTTCAAAGAGAACAAAAGCAAAAACTGCACCATGGCTTTCTAAAGAGTCTAGACTAAAAATTACCAGTAGACACAAATTTTGGGCATATGGCACTCTACTAAAGACCCCCAAGATCATGTTAAATACAGGCAAGCTAGGAATAAAACTAAAAATCCATTTTACAAGACAAAAAACAATACTATTGTAATTTACAAACAGTAAACCAGAACAATCCTCAGAAGTTCTGGGCAGGTCTGAATAATCTACTTCATCCTAGAAAAATTTCTACCCCTATCCCCGCTGCTACCACTGATAAAGCCCCCGAGGATGTTTCCGATAGTTTTAACCATTTCTTTACTGAGACAATTCAAGCCCTAGCTAGCCAATTAACTCCTAGATCCCCTGGCCCTGATAGTACCATCCCTAAGAACCTACTCTCGTTCAGCTTCCAACCAGTGTCCATGTCACTTATCTGTACCTTGATCAAAAAATTAAAACCCACCACACACTCTGCTGATCAACTCCCCACAAGTGCCTTCAAAAATCAGCTGATTCTACTGCCTACCCAGTATCAATACTAATCAATCGTACCATAGCAGAGGCTAAAATTTCCACCATTTGGAAAACATCCTACATAATCCCACTACATAAAGGAGGCTCCTCCACTGAATTCTCCAATTATAGACCAATAGCTATACTTTCTCCACTTGCAAAGTTTATGGAAAAATGTATACACAAACAACTCGTGCACCACCTAATCCAGAATTGCCTCGTGGCAGATACCCAACACGGCTTCCATCCTCACCACAGCACTACTTCAGCCCTACTAGCTTTTACCAATACCATAAACAATAACTGTAACAATAATCACATATCCTCAGCCCTCTTCTTGGATCTTTCCAAGGCATTTGACATGGTTGACCACCAAACTCTGATTCGCACTCTGCAAACTTTCCATCTAGATTCTAAAGGCCTTCAATGGTTTAAATCCTACCTCAATGTTCGACAGCAGGCTGTTCTTTGGCAGAACAAGCTCTCTAACCTACTACCTAACACCCATGGAGTACCACAAGGCTCCATACTAGGGACCCTACTGTTTTCCATCTTTATTAACGACTTGTATAGTCATCCCAAATGTCAGCTGTATCCAATATGCTGACGACTCCACCCTGATTTGCTCAGCTACATCTCCTACAGATTTATGGTCTGCTACCCAGTCCACCTTTAATACTATAGAAAACTGGCTCTCTGAATGTCGACCGATACTAAATCCCAAAAAAACTAAAATGCTGTTATTCTCACCAACACAAAGGTCTGCTGCTTTTACCTTTACCATAAATGCAAATGATGGCACAATAATCTCCCCCGACCCCTCTACAAAACTATTAGTTGTCATTATTGATAATAACCTAACATTCGACCTACATGTAAACCAATTGATCAAAACCATCAATAAAAAACTAGGGTCACTTTACAGAATAAAAGCCTTCCTCACCCCTCCAGCCAAAATTGCCATAGCTCGCTCTCACCTACTTTCAACAGTTCTATATGCATTCCCCCTACTCTCTAATCTAAACAAGACTGTACTTAATAAACTTTCAACCTGTTATAATCACATTGCCAGGTTTGCCACTGGCCTGCCTTTTAGGACACGCCACTGCATCAATCTTAACCAGATTGAGTGGCTTGAACTAGCCAGTCTAATCCAATATAACCTACTCATTATGGCTAATAAAATCCTGTATAATCTGGATAACACTCCTGCACTTAAAACTCTTATTACCCCCTATAACAATCCATGACTGCTTCGATCCTTGAAATGACTACTAATTCAGACAATCAAAATTAACAATGCAGCCGGTGATTCCCTCTTTGCAAACTCTGCAGGCAGAGCCTGGACCTAACTTCCAGCTGATATTACTTTGCTGTCCTCCCTAGGCCAGTTTACTCAAACAACATCTGGCACTAAACTGGCTATGCCACTGCAACAAGCCTGGCTAACTCTCATCATAAATGTGAAAAATCTATTAATCAGATTACTGTTAACCTTACCCCTGACTGTCACCAGGGAGTAACTCTAACCTGTTGAACTTGTGTAGTCATGTTTGCTTATGTATTCTTTGTCTATACCATATTTGTAATGTGTTTTCATTGTTTTTATTCTATCTGCTTACCTAGGAGCTTTTCTCCCCGGGCCTCCGCTGAAAATAGACATGAATCCAGTCGGACTATCCCAGTCAACAAATGTAAAATAAATAAATAAATAAAAATAAAGAAAACAGACTATTTCTTACACATCTGTAAGTAAATCATACCAGTGGTCAACAAATCAGTTTATATTGTACAAAATCGTGTGTTTGTTTGTTTGCATTTTTCCTTTTCTTTTTCCTAGTATAGATAAATTGAGTTTTGATAAGCTGAGATTCAGTAAGCTGAATTTCAATACACCCTTATATACTGGTTTCGTCAACAGGGGGTTTGGTAGACATTTGTTTAACTGACTGAATTTGGTCGATTATACAGATACTGTAGTCAACAAGTGTGAAAGATTGACAGTCCCTGGGTAGCGGAATATTCCCTGTCCCTGGAGATTGTACGATGTCAAAGTTAGTATATATGTCTATATAATTACTGGGGGGGGGGGGTTCCTGCCTACAGTGTTTTAAAGTTGCATGCACATAGGTTTGTCCTCAGCAAACTTGTAGAAGGTAGTTAAAGTTTCGTTTTTTGACATGCAGTGTTTTACCTTCAGGATGTTGGATGTCAACGTATGTGTTAGTCGACCAGATGAAAGTGTATACACTATATATATATATATATATATATATATATATATATATATATATATATATATATATATATATATCAATACATATATATTTATATATACACACACACACACACACACATATATATATATATATATATATATATATATATATATATATATATATATATATATATATATATATAAAATACATATATATATATATATATATATATATATACATACCACATATATATATATATATATATATATATATATATATATGTATATACATATATATATATATATATATATGTGTGTGTATATAAATATATATATATATATATATATATATATATATATATATATATATATATATATATATATATATATATATGTAATAAAATTCTGTATGAACAACTACTTTGTATCAGGCATAATAACGGTTAAACTATCTTGTGTGCAAAGAAAGAATTTCTAAAAGAACTGTTTGACCTGCTTAAACAGGCTGACCATGAAAGAATGTGAAGATGTTAACCTGCAGTCCGAGAAAGAACAGAACTTGTAATTATCTTATGACCTTTGCATATTTCTGTCTTAACTGAAACTGACCCTTGCATATTTCTGTCTTAACTGAAACTCAATGTCTGATAAACATCTTGTTGAGTATGTGTGTGTACGTGCAGAAGGGGCTATAAAAACCCCTGCAGTTTGTACAGAAGTTAGACTGCTGACATTCCACCATCGATGTGGCAGGTCACCATGCATGTAAATAAAGCTTTTATTTGATTATTGAAATCGCTGTGTTTCTTCTGGCGAATGTTGGAGAAATAAGTGTTTTTCTTTTAACATTTTCTGGCGCCCAACGTGGGGCCACCTCTTCACGGTGCGAATCACACAAGAGGGACTGAAAACCTGTACAGGAAGGGAGAATGAATCATGGACTCCCTGATAAGTGAAAGACCTCCAACGAAATCTTGTCGTAAGTACAGGCCAGTCGCTCTTGATTCAATCCGCGAGACGGTGATGAACGAAAGGGTGGAAGACTCACAGCAAGGTAAGCTTTCCCTTTTTTTATAACGGATTGGGAAAAAGGAAGGGACTAGTCATAAGGGACAATTGTTTGTTAAAAAAAGGACTATCTTTAAGTAAAAATTCTAAAGATAGCTAGAGATCTCAGGAAAAAGGAATACTTTCTCTTTTAAATAAGGGAAATGGGAACAGGAAATAGTTGCTGTTCAACAGAAAAAAACTGAAGTTAGTGAAGATGAACAACATATGTTTAAACTACATCCAAAGAATTTAAAATATTTAGACAAATGGAAGACGGAGTATCAGTTTTCAGGCAAATTAGATAAGTACCAATGTCAGAGGTTGGTAAGGGACCTGCGCAGAGATGCAGGTAGTAGAGTAAAAGACCAACAAATGTGGGATTCCCCCAAGCACAAAAATGGCTTGAGGAGGCAAACAAAATATATCTTAGTAAAAACTCAGTTAAGAAGGATGATTCAAGTGCAAAATCTACATTTTTTGTTAATAAAGAAGACGAAACCACCGTATCTACTCGTCGTAATCCTTCTGCCCCGCCCTACCTCATGGAAGGAGCGGCGGAGGGGGAAGGGGCGGTTGATCCGCCACAATACCAGAAAAGTGAAAAAGAGAAGGTCCCCTCCGCCATTTATCCTCCGCTACCAACCGTAACATTGCAAAAAACTCCTGGCACTTCTATAGAGTTACAAAACCGAAAGGTAGGGGGTGGTGAGTGGAGAATAAAGGATAAGTCGGTGTCAGATAGTGAGAGCGAATACCCTTTGATTCAGGTAGCAAACCCACAGGCAGAAATGGACGGTCAGGGTCCCACAATCCTGGTTTACCGCCCATGGACCAAAGAAGACATTAGAAAAGCCATAGAAGGAATCCCCCACCCAAAAGACAACATTAAGAAATTTGCCGATGACATGCACGGTATGCAAATAAGTTATAAACTTAATAGTATTAAATGTGAACAGGTACTCCGACAGATTTTAGGTCCTGACTGGCACCTTATCTGTGGAAATTGGAAACCCCTTATGGAAGACGGGGAGCCTCTTGGTCATGATACCGCGGAATTTGAGAGGCAACTTAAAACGTTACTTGAGCGGGTCGCAGAAAAATGGAAGGCACGTGCGGACTGGACACGCATTAATCAATGCGTACAGTCCGATGCCGAGAAAGTAGATCATTACTTACAGCGTTTAGCTGTTATTTTTAATGACCATAGTGGCATAGAAGTGCCCACTAATCAGGAGGCAGACTCATCATATGAACAACAGTTAAAGAATGCCTTTTTGAAAGGGTGTAGATCTCCGATTAGTAATTTTATTACTAAACATATGATAGACCACAGAACAGCACGGTTACAACCACTGTTAGAATATGCTAGGCATGCGGAGAAGTATATAGCGGATAAAAAAAAAAAACAAGCACAGACCCTCATGGTTAATTCGGATGGCATGATTATGTTGCTGCAAGGTCAACCTAATAGGGGCAGAGGAAGGGGCAGAGGCAGGGGGTGAGGAAATGTAGGACACTCTGAAGATTATGAGGGAAGGGTAAGGAGGGGGAAATGTTTTAAGTGTGGCAAGAAAGGACATTTTGCAAAAGATTGTCGTAGCTCGGGTCAACCGGGTGCCTCACAAGCACTGGTGCAGTCCTCAGCATGACTATATGATGGTGAGGAATGGTGGCCGGGGCCACCGGATGAAATTATGGAAGGTTATGAGGAGGAGAACAAAGAGACCAAAGGGGAATGTGCAAGATGGGAACATGAGCAAAGCAGTTTTTCTGCTGATGGAGAATATCAAGTTGTCAACTTGACAGCATTAGCGTCAACTATGCAACTGGAGGTGCAACCTGTGATTAGTTTGCAGGTTAAAGGACAAAAAGTAGAATTCTCGTGTGATTCGGGAGCAACTAGGACCTTGCTAAAACATACTGCTGTGCCATCTGATGCAGCCACGAGTGATTATGTATTAGTAAAAGCGGCAAATGGACGAATTTATAAAGAACCGCTGTCTCGACCACTGTGGTTCACAGACCCTCAAACAAACCAGACCATTAGGTTTCTTGTAATTATTTCACATATTTGCCCTGTTAATTTGTTAGGAAGGGACCTAATGCATGTTTTTGGTATAGCGGCAGTCCCCACAGCCCATGGTATACAGGCCAAGCGAGTACAACTTGAAGCTGCATTTTTGCAAGAAGGACAGGGAGATTTACATTACTGGTACAGTAATGATTTGGTCTCTATAGGTCCTCAAAGTGTAACAAATGACTTACTAAATTTGGCTTTAAGTAAGCATGGTCATCAACCACCAGTGAAGGCAGAACAGTTGCACTGTACAATGTACTATAGAAAATTGATAAGTCCTGATACGGTATATGAAACACTGTTTTTTAAATATAAAATCACGAAGATAGTTTTAAAGCAACTGTACTGGGATAAATTAGGAAACTCTGCAGCCACATGCAGTCTCACGAAAGATATGCTGGCACTTTTTAGAAGTAATCTTACACCGCATGTATCCGTAACGAAAGAGGAAGGACAGGCTTGGGTCTCTGTAGGTAAAAAGGTAACGGAATGGAGTACCTTGTCGGAAGAACAGTTACAAAGCAGGGGTGTTCAGGTACAAAAGTTGAATTGGGTTACACAGGCTAGACCTACAGTACATTTGAGGGAAGATAGGGCATTGCCCAGCTGACTTTTCATGCTCAGTCCGCAAAAAGAAAATGATTTGCGGACTATACTACAGTCTTATTGGTTGACTGGGCAGCATGATATAGGATTAATGAAAACAGCAGGTGCGGTCAAAATCACACCTAAATCTAATTATAGACTGCACGAACAACAGTACCCGTTGAGCAAAATAGCAAAAGGAGGAATTTCTCTGGTAATTGAAGCATTACTACAGGCAGGGGGTCTTGATCCCGTACGCAGATTCACCATGTAATACGCCTTTGTTTCCAGTAAGGAAGCCAGACGGAACTTGAAGGATGGTACAGGATTTACAGGCTGTTAATGCAGCCATAGTACCAAGGGCCATGGTAGTTCCGGATCCGTCTATCCTACTGAATGATATCCTTCCCACAGACCAATATTTTATAGTTATTAATATCAGTAATGCATTTTTCTCTATCCCATTACATGAGGATAGCAGGTTTTGGTTTGCCTTTACATTTATGGGCAAACGTTACACATACACATGGTTACCTCAAGGTTACTGAGAAAGTCCTACTGTATTTTCTCAAGAAATGTCAGCGAACCTGGCTCAATTTTCACCGAAGCATGGAAGCCATCTATTGCTGTACATAGACGACATCCTGCTGGCTGCCCCTACAGAATCTGCCTGTAAAACGGACTCCCTGCGGCTTCTACATTTTTTAGCAAAAGAAGGACACAAGGTAAATAAGTTTAAATTACAATTTTGTAAACTAGTGGTACGCTATTTGGATTATTTAATATCTAACCAAGGCAGGCAACTTGATGGTACTAAAAAGAAAGCTATTCTCCAGGCACCTATGCCCCTCACAAAAAAGAAAATGATGTCATTTTTGGGGATTACTAACTTTTGCCGTAGTTGGATATCTAACTAAGCTGAGGAAGTAGGTCCTTTATCGGATCTGATCTTTGCACTCCCAATGGCGGCAAATGATCCCATTTCTTGGATGGATAGGTCCATTCAAGCGTTTACTCAGATCAAACAATTGATAGCAAGTTCAGCAGTTCTAGGTTTCCCTGACTATTCCAAACATTTTATTCAAACGGTGGACTGTAAAGGCGGATACATGACATCCGTCCTGTTACAGTCGCATGGGGACAAACTCAGACCCCTGGCTTTTTATTCAAGTAAATTGGACGCTGTCGCATGATCATTACCACACTGTGTGCAGGCAGTGGTGGCAGCGGCATTGGCCATTCAAGCTTCAGTGACACTTATTATATTTCATCCACTAACCTTGCGAGTACCGCATTTGGTAGTAGTGATTCTGCTGCAGGATAAGTTAACTTTTCTATCTCCAAGCAGACACTTATCGTGTATGACTATTTTGTTGTCTCAACCTCACATGACTATAGAACGATGTACTACCCTAAACCCGGCTACTCTCCTCCCCACACCGGCTGATGGAACTCCACATGTGTGCCTGGACATGATTCACGCAAATGTTTTACCTAGACCTGACCTTAAAGATCAACCCTTACCAAACACTGACTGGACCTTATTTGTAGATGGGTCGGCCCGTAAAAATGAGATAGGTAACACCCAAGTAGGTTATGCAGTGACAACTGGTACACACATCATAAAAGCTAATCCTCTCCCCAGGAACTTGTCAGCACAAGCAGCAGAATTAATTGCTTTGACCAGGGCATGCGCATTGTCGGAAGGTAAAGCAGCCACTATCTATACAGATACCCAGTATGCTTTTTCTACGGTGCATGTCTTTGCCCAGCAATGAAAAAACAGGGGAATGGTTACTGCTTCGGGAAAAGAAATCACGCATAAAACCCTCATCTTGGATCTTTTACAGGCTATCCAACGACCTAGTAGGCTAGCGATTTGTAAATGTGCGGTCCACACTAATGCTAAAGATCCGGTAGCACTGGGAAATGCCCTAGCTGATAAAACCACTAAGAAAATTGCTTTAACATCCACTTTTGCACTTGAAACAGACCTACAACCTTCAGATAATCTTAATTTACACACCTTACGGGTCAAGCAAGAATTAAGCACTAAACAGGAAAAGCAAAAATGAATAAAATATGGGGTGACACATGAGCAGGGGGTTTATATGGGACCAAATGATAAATACGTTTTACCAACAAATTTATTTCGTTATGCCTCCCTCATTACTCATGGGCCGTCTCACAACGGTCCAGCAGCTATGGTTCAGGTAGTGCAACAAGTATTCTGGAGTAAAGGATTTGTAGCATATGCAAAACGTTTTTGTCTGTCTTGTCTTGTCTGTGCTCGTTTTCATCGGCAGGGTGGTATACGTGTTGCACCGGCAACCTTCTCAGTTCCACCCTATCCCTTTCATACCATCTGTATGGATTTCATTAAACTTACCCCTGCACAGCAAAAAATGTTTGTATTAGTTATCATTGATGCGTTTTCTAAATGGGTTGAAACATTTCCCGTCACTCATCCGGATGCTTCAACAGTGGCAAAAATTCTAACGAATGATATTATTCCACATTTTGAAATTCCAGTACGCATCTATTCTGATAATGGCACTCATTTTGTTAATCAAGTCATTCAGAAATTGGCTGTTGTTTTCAAAATTGACCTTAAACACCATTGTGCTTACCATCCGCAGTCAGCCGGGTTGGTCAAACGTCATAATGATATTCTCAAAAGTAAGTTACGAAAACTCATGGCCGAGACACATCAGTCTTGGATTACCTGCTTACCTTTGGCACTCCTCTCCATGCAGACCACACCTACCTCCAAAGGTATTACACCATTTAAACTCCTTTTTGGCTGCCCCTATTACGTCCCGCAATGGCAAGGGATATTGCCTGCGGAACGTGAGGGGGGTGAGGAGTTAGCAGATTACATGAAAATATTGCTGACAAAAACTAAAACGCCTCTAACAAATGATTGCTTTTCAGATCAACAGAAGAGCAGAATTCTCGAAGTTAAGCCTGGAGATTGGGTCTGGATCAAGATAATCAAGAGAAAAAACTGGGCTTCACCAAAGTGGGAAGGTCCATATCAAGTGCTGATTTCGACTCCTACTGTGGTTCGAATAAAAGAACGAACATCGTGGATCCACTTAACACATTGTAAACTGGTAAAACAGTTTGAGCTGGACAAAAATTTAGGTCCCCCTGAGGAACCTTAAGAAGCAACAAAGGGGGGTGGTATTTAATTATTTTTAGTACAATTTTTAGTTTTAATATTTTTGTGTAGTTGTGTATCCATTTTAGTTTTCTTCGAATGAAGAAATGGAGTATTTCGTACCTGAAAGAAGACAAAGAGACAATGATAATACACGGGAGCAGCCTTTCCCACAGAAATATTGTACAATAATTTTGTTAACAATCATTGTGATTTCTGTGTTTCTGTTTTGGCCATTTTTATTTTCAGATGCTGTTAGTCGAACTAAAAGAAACACAAAAAACACAGTTTGGCATCCACCTTTTAAT
Organism: Protopterus annectens; assembly: GCF_019279795.1. Taxonomy (NCBI): domain Eukaryota; kingdom Metazoa; phylum Chordata; order Ceratodontiformes; family Protopteridae; genus Protopterus; species Protopterus annectens. Next base: position 1,092,236,185 of record NC_056747.1, on the reverse strand, counting down.
ACCTACCAGGCTATTAAGTATGCTTATGCTTCATCTCTTAATATCTCTAATTGTTGGGTATGCACTGCTATTCCTACTGTACATGAGGGGTTAATGTTGAGGACGGTCCCTTTGGGGGCTAATGAAACATGGACCAATTTAATATTTGACACCTCAAATGTTACAGCAAAGAATAAAATAGCCTTACCTCTCATGGGTCGTCAAAATGGAACGATATGCTTTCAAAAACTTGGTAAAAACAGAGTTGGGTGGAGCCAGTGCAATACAACAATAGTTCATAATTGTACCACAGATAACTCAGGTTGTGTAACAAGTTTTACACCTATAAAAAGACTTGTTAAAGACCCTAATTTCTTCCAGAAAATGAAGTCTGTGTATTATCTATTGTTTTTAGGGCTGCAAGATGTAGGGGAACGTTTGAATCCTGTCAATATTACCATTAAGGTACAAGATTGCTACTTTGTCTGTGGAAGAAAGGCATATAAGTGGTTACCAGAAAGTTGGTCTGGTAGTTGTTTTTTAGGTTATTTGGTACCAGCAATAAGACATGTATTTACACTACCCCAAGGTAAAATACGAAATGTACGTACTGTTAATAAACCTATTAATCCCATAGGTAAAATCGATGCGTCCTGGATCTACCATCATGATTTAGCCCACAGTAGCAGTAAGGGGCTATCACATATGGACTTGGGTGATGATGTGATTTCTGGTGCTGGTATTCTTCCAGCATATGGGACAGTAAAATCTATTTGGGAACTCAGAAAATTGTCAAAATTGATGGAGACTTTGAGTAATGCAACTTTTTCTGCATTAGAATTGGTGACGGACGAATTGACGGCAATGAGAACAGTAGTGTTGCAGAACCGTATGGCGCTCGATTTCACCCTAGCGGCGAAAGGAGGTACTTGCGCTCTTATCCAAGAGGAGTGCTGTTCGTTTATCCTGGATAATCAGCACGAAATTGAGAATCACCTCGAAATTATTTAGAAGGTGTCTGAGCTGACAAAACCAGGACAAAATCCATTGACTGAATTCTTCCAGAACTGGTTCGGAAGTTGGGGAAGTGTTCTTATGAACATTTTAATTGCTGTATGTGTTGGTGCAATTATGTTCTTGTTTTTAGGTTGCTGTTGTATCCCATGCATCCGAATGTTGATGTCTAATGTAATGACTGCCAATATGACAAAAGCTTACTATTATGGGTACAAAGGATATGAATCAAATGAAAAGTTGTATGACCAGGATGTGTAGTGAAATATTTTGCTGATAAAAAGTGTTGTTAGGGGGGCAATGTAATAAAATTCTGTATGAAAATCTACTTTGTATCAGGCATAATAAGGGTTAAACTATCTTGTGTGCAAAGAAAGAATTTCTAAAAGAACTGTTTGAACTGCTTAAACAGGCTGACCATGAAAGAATGTGCAGATGTTAACCTGCAGTCCGCGAAAGAACAGAACTTGTAATTATCTTATGACCCTTGCATATTTCTGTCTTAACTGAAACTGACCCTTGCATATTTCTGTCTTAACTGAAACTCAGTGTCTGATAAACATCTTGTTGAGTATGTGTGTGTACGTGCAGAAGGGGCTATAAAAACCCCTGCAGTTTGTACAGAAGTTAGACTGCTGACATTCCACCATCAATGTGGCAGGTCTCCATGCATGTAAATAAAGCTTTTATTTGCTTATCAAAATCGCTGTGTTTCTTCTGGCGAATGTTGGAGAAATAAGTGTTTTTCTTTTAACAATATATATATATATATATATATATATATATATATATATATATATATATACCCCGGGATTCATGAAGCTTGCACCAGGCACAGGCGTAGCGTAGGCGGTATAACGCCAAATATTCAGGTACGATCCAATTCCATGTGCACTACCAGCGTATGCCAGATCTGCACAGCTCCTGGCGTAGGTATGCAAATCACCCCATGTGATTCATGAAGTGACTTAGGCGTAGCGTAAGCCTACAGAAATGTAAATAAAAAAAAACGGTTTACATTTTGACAAACAGAACATCGGAGCTTTGAAAGCAGACCAGACTCATGTATTACAAAATTAACATATGCCAATGGCTAAATATACAGCCAATGGCATAAGAAAAGATGCACAACACATAAAAAATAACATTTAATGTCATGGCCAAAGTAACACAAAGTACAACCGTAGGCCTTGTGTGCGCAAACGGGAACACAAGGAAAATATATACAAATGTCATAAAATAGCAATGTAACACAAATCATGATTTCACCATAATAGTCAATGGTATGCATGCTACACCACAACCAAGCTGTAAGGGTTGCTAAGGGCCTGTGACAGTGTTCGGCATGGTAACTATGAATTAGTAATCAATGTCATGCAAATGAGGCAAGTAATAGTGAATCGCAAACGTCCCGCCGGCCTAAGGATGTACCATACGGCGCAGCTCTACAACACCGAGGAGTGGTCTGGAGGAATACATGACATCAGCAGTGGGATGTGCCACTGCAGCTGTAAGCACATTGGAGCAATGCAAATCCGGGCTGCCCGTTGCTAAGCAAAGCTGCAGGATAGGGGTGTGGATATAGGTATAGCTTTGCTTAGCTGAGAGCACACATGGTGCCCGAAAGCGCATGTGTATGTGGATGAAAACATGCCCGAAACCCGGTAAGCGGATGCACGCACCACGCACCACAGCCCAAAAAGGAAGTTTAGGGGAATACAATAAGAAAATGTTGCAGTAGGGTAATTGGAGTACAACTGAGCAATTAACACCTATTAACTCACAGTGGGCCATTGACAGCAGCTAACAAGGCTGCTAGCAGCAACCTGCAGAACAGGATAGGGGAGGTGTCGGATTGCAAAGAAAAGAGAACTGTAACTGCCGAGCAAAGCAAACCTGCAGTAGATCGGCAATAGAATGCATTTCATAAGAAAATCCTGGTTCGGGAAAGTACAAAACAAGAAAGCAGGCTGCTGGATGCATGCCAGACAATGGGAGGGGAATCGTTAAGAAAAGTTGAGGCAAGGGCAAGAGGTAATCCACGGCAGCTAAATGTAATTCAACACCAAAGGCAGCACAATAGCAGTACCTGTGGTAAAACACAAGATACCCTGCAGCTCTGAATGTACATACACACCCTATGACATCATCAGTGTTCAAAGCACAATAGTATAAAGTGTGAAGGCACCTCACACACACTTGTGTATTCCCAAACACTGCACCATCGGTGTAAACAGATGGGGAACTTTTACAATGTACTTGTTGGGAGCTGCCATAGCTGTGATTCATCAGCATGTGTTGGAGACTGAAGGTGTTGTGGAGGATGAGGTTGACAACCACCTCAGGTCCCAGAGGAGAAGAGTGTTCAGACCAAGGGTAACCTACCAGGGGCTACATGATCTGGAGATAGTAGAGCATTACAGAGTGGACAAGGACATCATACAGCAAATAGTTGAGCTGTGCCGGCAACGCCTGGGATCCAGAAATAACAGAGGGGAACCCATCCCGGTGGACATGAAGGTATGTGTAAGCTTGAGAATACTAGCCACAGGTACCTTTCAAAGGCCAACTGGAGATATCATGGGGATCTCACAGGCATCAGCATTCAGGGTACTCCACCAGTTCCTGGATGCCATGTTACCACATGCCAGTGAGCATATATACTTCCCCCGAACTCAGGAGGAGTTGGCCAGCAATATGCGTCTCTTCCACCATGTGGAATACTACCCGGAGGTACTGGGTGCAATAGACTGCACGCACATACATATCAAGTCACCACCCAGAGAGCATGGTAGGAGCTACATAAACCGCAAGGGATACCACTCCATCAACTGCCAGTTCATGTGCAATGCCCAGGGCATTATCACGGATGTGTGTGCTGGCAACCCTGGAAGCTACCATGACTCCCACATCTGGCATGCCTCACAGCTGTATCAGGTATTTGTCAGGGGGGACATCCCATATGGCCACCTTGTGGGGGATGCTGGCTATGCACTGGAGCCGTGGATGATGACTCCCATCAGAAATGCACACATACCCATGAAGAACACCATAATGAGGCACACGCACAAACCAGAATCATCATAGAGCGCGTGTTTGGGATGCTGAAATCATGGTTCCGTTGCTTGGACATATCTGGTGGAGCCTTGCAGTACTCTCCAGGCATGTGTGCCCACATCTTCATAGTATGTGCCATGCTACATAATATGATCCTACGGAAACAGCTGCAGCAGGGACATAATGGTGAAGGCCCTCACAGCCCACTGCAATTGCAAAGGCCATCACAGGCACAGAGGGATTCAGACCATGAACAACCTGTACCAGCCCCAGTAGGTAGACTGAGGCATGCCCAATATGCCCACGCCTTGGCAAAGAGGGAATGTATAGCACATACACTGACAGTGTAGGCCCCTATGGACTGACACACTTCTCCACCTGCACACACAGTAAAACGGATGGCACACACACACGACCACCTGCAAATTGTAATGTATATGTGGCCTACTATGTGAATCCTACATAGGCAGCCCTCAACTATTGCACACACAACAGCTATTGGAACAAGGAAAGTCAACACCTGAACAGTAAACAAAGCTAACAGCATATGTTGATACTGTATGTATAGGTTCCTAGGTACATCGGAAGGTACATGCCCAATTGTCAGAGGCCAGTCAGCAGCCTAGGCAAAATGTGTCTGCTATCACCACCCCATCGATTAACCAACTGTCCCTCTGTGGAGCAGAACCAATTGCGGGATCCATGTGTGTAACCACTGTTCGCCACCTACTTTGCATGGATTCCCTGGTGTGTTAATGAGGGCCTCCATATAATGTAATTAGGGATGTAGAGCCAAAGCATGGGGAGTACCCATGATAGGTATCTGTCACCCCAGCATTCTCCAGTTATTGTTGTGTCAAGGTGTAGCACATTACAGTGTGTGGCTCATTCTGACATAGATTCCCAATGCTGGAGCACATCCATTAAACATCACTTGGACATACCATTAATTGGTATCATCCATATGTAAACTTAACTGAGTTACACATTTGACTGCAGTATGGTGGAACAGCTGTAGTACAGTCCACATACAAAACACCATTAACACCTGTGCAAATCCCAGATGACCAAGTGGTAAAGCCACTGACTGTGTCGTGTATGTACCCGGTTCCACGTCCTGCAAGGTTGGTTACGTAATCCCGATGGCACGAATAATGGATGTTGGACGCAGGTCATTAGAGCACGTTTAAGCACATGTTAGTGGGCTTATGTGGCGGCAAGTAACGGTAAGTGAAGTTTAAACATGACTACATGGATATGCGCAAAACAGGTCTAAGCTTTGCCGAATTCTCTGCAGATCACGGTCAAAGATGTCCAGAACAGGTGAAAACAGCATTATTCACCCTTGTACTAAATGTGCCTGCTCTGAGAGGTAAAACAACCACTGGCAGGAGTAGAACATGCAACCATGTACACAATCACCTACCACTAAGCTACCCGAGATGTACCAACAGCAGGTGTGTATTGTGACAGGTTAAAACACAAAAGGGCGGAGTTTAGCAAACAGTATACACCGCTATGTACCCAACGAAAGGTGTGTACACTCTCTCTCCCTCTCCCCTGTCTATATATATATATATGTAGGGATAGAAAGGGTGATAGAGAGATGTATGTCGATATATACGGATATACATATATCTGCGAATATATAGACAGGTTAACAACTTGCACACAACCATGGAGGTACAAATAAATAGGATACTGCCAACTACCGAATGCTTTACATACTGACACGCGTAATCACGAGGCTTAAAGACCGAAAGACCACAGTACCGTAACACTATAACCACGAGTAATATTATCACGATGTTAAGGGACATTTAGTTATTGCTGCTGGTGCTGCGGTCCAGGTAGGTACTGTGTTGAAGTGTGGTTCCGATTGCTGTAGTGTGTGTAAGTGCGTGTTGAGAGTGTGGTGTGTGTTTCCATGGGACTGTAATGTATGTGTGTGTGTGTTTGCATCGTGTGTCAGTTCATGTTAACTCGGAGGTAGATTATTACAGTAGGTGTGGTCATAGCCAGCCTTAGGCATATGGTTACCACCTGTCCCACTTTGAGAGGGACAGTCCCTCTTTGGGCAGTTGTGTCCTGACAACAAATATTAAAAAGGGCAAATGTACCGAGATTGTAGGACATAATGATGTCCCATATATTATGTAATAGTTGCATTAAATAGTTATTTCTGTCTCTAAAATACATAAATTGTACAAGAAACATAATAAGCAACTAAAGTGCTACAAGAATAAGGTTTTATTTAGGGCAAAAGTAAGTTATATCCTTTGTACTGACAGTGGGTATGTGTCAGCCTCTAAACCCCGATGTGTGCCCTGCAAATGTCCCACTATGGCCATTTGAAAAGGTGGCAACCCAAGCCAAAGACTATGAGTCACCAACACAACTGCAATGAGTACAATTATCTGTGACAGAAATACACGAGACAGCTTTCATGTAGCAACATTTCATTACATATCAATGTATTTCGGAGGGATTGAATGATCAACATCACCTACATGCTATATAGGAACTAATTAACAATGGCTTAATGAATAAGCCTGCAATAACCATAGTATTCGTCTACTAAATGACAGGTCTTCAATTAGGGAAGGGGACCCCACACACATATGGAATATGTATAAATGCAGTCCCCACAAACCTTTATCTGCTATGTACACTCACCTACATCTCCCCCGCACCCGAAACAATTGCAGTACAGACTGTAATAACATCACAAACATCCACTCACTCAATGACATCTGCAGAAGTGTTAACATACCTTGTGAGAGACACACTTGTAATGGCGCCATGTGAAATCGTTGCTGTTGTACAATGGAACAGACGCCGATGTTACAGGTTTTGCTTGTAACAGTCTCGTATCAGATGGTTGAGATAACAGTTACACTTACATGTAGAACTATATACTCTAGCCGTCACACACAATCCACAAGGGACATGAACTCAAAGTATCTGTGTCTCTCCATATAGCAGTTGCAATTCATCATAATAAAATACATCCAGACCGTCTCCCTCGAAGGGAGGGAAAAGGACAACACCCAAGTGGAGTATTCAATTATACCCCACTGTTGCCATGTAATTGGCCATTGGAGTAGCTGCACAGCTGATGTGCATGTAATAATTTACTCCGGAACACCAATTGGTGGCAGGATACCACATGTTACAGGTATCCACGTATAAAACGATGGCTTGCCATACATTCAAACTGTATGCTCATACCATAGAACCATTTAAAGAGGAAAGGAGTAACACAGATATTATCGTAAACTCAGACCACTAAGACGGTATGTAGAACACTCAGTATGTTAGTGTATGTAGTGCCTGTTCTGTATTAATGAAAGTGTATGCAATGCATACAGTGGGAAACGGTATTAGGTAGTGATGTCTTGTTGAGCATAGTAACGCCTGTGGAAACTGTGTGTACTGCTGTGGGCCACAAGGTAAACACCTCATACACCACAAGGGATGCTACATAAGGGCTTTAAACATAAGAATTCCACTCCAGCCACTGTCGGTGGTAGGGTTTGTCCAACAAGTACGTGCCATAACAGGGGATAGTATATGTTGATATACTGTAACAGTAGGCATATGTATGGGCATATAACGAGAATAACATGCCTAAGGTGGTCCTGCTGTGCAATTATGCTTTGCATTGTGGGATATGGTTTCGAAAATGTGAAAAGTACAGTATTGTAGGTAGATATGTCAAATATTTTACATAGCATTACTGTTATATTATGCAAACATAAGGTATGTGTATTGGAATGTACAATGCACAATAACAGGATACATATCTCTTGTAGTCACCAGACAGTGTAACAGCATGATAGACAATTGAAATGGAAGAGCTACTCAATTATTCATGCACAAAGGACATGTAATAGCTTCATAGGTTCATAGTTAGGTACTATGCTGTCTGGCCAAGTCCATTTGTAAGCCCAAATACAGTGTTTTCACTGTTGTCACCTCCCTAGGTTAGTGTCCTGTGCCTGTGAACAGCACAGCCATTTGTTTCCTGTACCTGTGTACAGTACAGCCACTGCAGTAATCCCTGGCATACATGCCTGTTCCCCATCCACCCATCGAGGTATCTCATGAAGAGAGCTAGTGAGGGTCCCTGCCTGATGTACATAGGAATCATGTTCCAAAGCATGGTGAGTGTCCGTTTCAAGAATGTATCCCTCCAGCATGTGCTACTCATCATTGCGTTTGGGTACATATTCCAGAGCATGTTGCTCTCAGTGGCTTTCGCTTATATTGCTTATGTGAAGCATATCCATCAATATTGCTGTGGACATGTTCAGCAGAGGTCACCTCTGAGTATGCAGTATGCAAATGACTACAGTTGGGGTTTCAGTAGTTGTGCTGCATATGTCATCCATCAGAGGTGAGTAATACTGTTGGTGTGTTAATGTTGTGGTATTTAAAGCCATTGCTGTTCCGTAAGGTACACCCCAAATGGGGTGTTGTACCCTTGAATGTGTTTCATAAGTCAGGAGTATAGAGGTACAATGACAGCCTTTGTTCCGGCTACAAACCCATTACAGATTAGGTAGAAGGATATCCATGCCCCCTTGGCAATAAGGTTATCAAAGGAGTGGGTGCTATCTACGTGTGTACTAAGATGCCTTATAATGTCTTATGTATGTAGGGGACTACCACCTATGTGATGGTCACTGGGTGATTGTTGTATCCAAAGGGGATGTCTATGCACCTTGTGGCATGCTGCTTGAGGCCATGTTACCGACACCAGGTATCCGTCACAGTGATACCCTTATGTAGGGTGTGTGTATTAGCTGGTGAATCAATCATGGCCCCTAGTTTGCAGTCGTCTGGAAACCTATGCAGGGAAAGTCTTTCTGTGCTAGACTGTACCTCAGGGAAGCATATAACGAACATGAGGGGCCCTATGACCGAGGACTGGGGTATGCAAATTGTAACTGATGTACAGTAGGAACTGCAGTATGCTACCCTCACCGCGTGTGTCCTGTCCGTGAGCCACTTTGCATAACATCTCAAGACGTGTGGGTCGCTGTGCAGGTGGATGTGTATACTGACAATACCAGAATGGTGAACGGTGTTGAAAGCCAATGAGAGGACAAGGTAGGCTGTGTAGACCTCCTTACCGTCATCTACTACCTTGGTAACTGTCTCAAAGGACTGAACCAGGTGTAGGAGCCATGGTGTGGCCCTAACAAATCCAACCTGGATGGTATCAAAGGTTTGGAGGCCAACAATGTCTCTGTGAATGACTTCCATGATGATGTTCTCCATAGCCTTGCAGAACAGTCTAGTCAGGCGTATAGGGAAATAGTTCCTCTGGTCCATTGTGGCGCCACCTTTGTGGAGTGTGATAACTGTTGCTGTGCACCATTCAGGGTCCACAATGCCTGATACAAGGCTATTAGTGAATCTGGTGCCCAAGTGGGGAGCCATGTTGTTCTGAGGTTTGTGTAAATTGCAGCCTGGGATGTTGGATGGTCACATGGAGTGTGTGTTCCAGGCTTTAGAGAGAGCAGGTTTGAACTGCGTAGTTGTGTCCACAGGGACTCCGCATTGATCCTGTATAAATTTGGGCCCTTTAGGGTGTGAGAGGGGTGTAAAGTTAGCTGCCAGGATGTAGCCAATATCAGTCGGCTCTGTAATGTTCCTGCCTAACTGTTGTATGTCACAGCAGATGTGGGTATTGCCATCAAGACTAGTGACATACCTCCATAATGCTTAGTGGTAGTCCTTGGAATGTGTCGCAGTAATGTTTACATAGCTAGCTTTGGAGGATGTAAGAAGGGATCCCAGAATCCTACTGAGGCTGACCAGGGAGCTACCCCACCCATGGGAGTGTACCCTACTTTGCAACAGTCACCTTCTGTCGTGCATTATGTCCATAGCAGTGGACCCCCAGAGTGGCATCCGTTATGTGGTGGGTACCATCATGGCTCTGTTTGGGATAGCATGATCCATGCAGTCGTGTAAGTGCTAATGAAGTGCAGTTGTGAATGTTTCTGTGTTTGTAACTATATTGTCTATCTGCATGGGTGTCATGGCATTTACGACTTCTATCATACAAAGCATGAAGTTGGCTGTGTAGAAATATTGTACATTTTTTTCCATGAAGGGTGTGGTGCTGCGATGTGGATAGGGTGATTAGCATGCGATCGGAACTGACCACCGAGGGGATAACCCCAGGTGTGTAACACCAGTCACACATGTTGGTAATGTCCAGGTCTAGGATATTGTTTGCCTTGGTGGTGGTGTGTATAGGTTGATTCAGACAATTGGAGTTTATTAATCCACGAAAGTGTTGGCCTAATGTGTTGGTACATGAGTAGGTATCACAGTTAGGTGTGGGGTAGTGTCAGTGTCAGATCAGTAGTACCTGTTTGAAACCTACTTTCCAGTACACCAGGAAATGAGGACCATTAACCGTGGGGTATGGTATGGAATCCGTAGCAAGCTACAATTTGTATAGCAGTTCTGGCCACAGTTAGTTGCACTTGGATTGCCTCTGATGCATCGTGCTAAGCAACCAGCATGGAGGTGTGTACATCCCTGTGAAATATGGACATACCTCCGCCGTGGGTGTTCCGGTCCTGGTTACATGACTGAAAGGTGTGGTCTGCGTAATAGCCTGTCAGTGCAGGGGTGCTCTCTAGAGCCTAGAAGCAGGTCACAGTCACTGCAGAGACATCAAAATGGTCCATTATAAGGAGTGCCTCAGATGAGTGCATGTGAGATGAAGATGTCAAGCATTGAGTAACATTACCCTCAGGTTTTGCTTACCTGTACCTGTTCTGGTGGTGAATATGTTATTTGGAATGTGTCTAAAACAGGCAGTATAGGAGCAGCAAGAGGCCTAGATGTTATCCATAATCCCACGGCTGACAGGTGCTGGCCATCTGTGCCAAAGCATTGTGGTTTGTCGACCATGTCATTCAAAGCAGATACTGGATACCCTTGGAATGACACCAGAAGCATAGGCAACTGTTGAAGTGAATAATGCTGTTGTTTTACTGTGTCATCAGTCTGGACTGATGCAGAATGCTTCTCAGGGCTTGGGCGATACCTGCCTGGGCTACAGGATCGGAGAGCTATTGCATGTCCCTGTACATGAAGTCCAGGAAGTTACATCTCAGGGCATTCACACTAGCGTGGAGAATGACAGTCATATTGTACCTGTCGAGGAGTGACCTGAGTGCATAGGTTATGTTGTGGATCCTGTTACCCGACAGCCAGATGACAGTGACTATCGCCTTGTGTGGCCTGCTGAGTGGGACATCAGTGTGACCGCCTACAGAGTCACCTATGACTAGTGTGTTGGGTATGTTATAACACCCTATTGGCTGTAGTTGACGGGCACACATGAGTCTGTGGGCTATAAGTAATTGGTGTTGTGTTTGGTGATGGGGGCTGCCTCTGTTGCCTACATAGAGGAGTATGGAGAGGCTCCACAAATGTTGTACTCTTACTATGTGTGGCCTGTGGTGGTGGAGATCTACTGAGACTATGTGATGAGTGGGGTGTGCTGCAAATGTTTAACAGCCCCACATGATTGTCAGGTTAAGTCTGGGTTGGAGAGAGCATTACCTCCAGCATGGCTACATATGTGCATCTCCCACAGGCTGTAGTGTCATATGTTAGGAGGTGAGCATTGACTGTGTACATGAGACAATTGCTATATTGCCTCATGTTGCCCACATTCATCATATAGACAGGCAATAACACTGGTAAGTGACATTCGGACATGCCTGTATATTCAACCATTTCTCACAAGATATGTCAGGTAAGTGTGTACAACAGCTGTTGTACTGTAAGCATGCTGGAAATGTAGGGACAATCAGTGTTTACCTGGAGGAAATGAGTAGGATTGAGTGATATAGTAATTAGTAGCTCATGAAGTGTGTACATGTTCTGAACAAGTGCTGAGCATGAATAAGCAATACAGATAGGGTGTTGGATAATATAAACTCACTGCCCCCCCCCAACAGGTACACAATCACATATCCATGAACACTACAAAGCCCCTGTAACCATAACTATGATGGTACAAGGTGCACTCAGGCTGCATGTGACCTGTTCAAATCCCTGGTCGTATAATACACATATGGCAAAACAGTTTGCTCTACACATACACTGCCATGTAAAACATAGGTTCATGGCAGTCTGTGAAAATACTGAATGGATCACACTAACAGTTAGCACAACCCACAAAGTGGAGACGCCACTCATAATGGGAGGCACAGCACTATTACCCTGCTGAGTATGGTCTGAAAGTCTATGAACCTTAATCAACGTAGATGTTGTTAGCAGTACAGATGTAGATGACAGTACCAATGAATTCACACTGTACAGCATACCTGTGACAGGTCATAGGACATCATCACCCATACTGTGTTCCACCTACACTCAGTATACTACATGCACCTTCGTATGTCACAGGAGTGTTCTACCTAGGAGCAATAGCTGACTCAGTGTTGTGGGCAACATACAGCATGGGCTTTGTGGGTGAGGTGTGTGTGACATATGTGCACAATCTGACAGCTGCTTATTGCATTGTCACCGCTATGTTAATAACCCTGTACCCATTAACTACCACCTAGGCAGTGGTCAACATTATGGACACTGTGTGTAAGGGATGGTACTGTGCAGTTTACCTCCCTGAGCTAGTGACATCACCAGGCCTATTAGGTAGACATAAGAGGCAACCCAAGTCATGACAGGGTGCCATCCATGAGCATGGAGGTCATTGGACAGCCATACTCAGCACTCAAGTGACCAATATCGGATCACATATCACCTTTAAGGGGTTTTGGCCATGCTTAGATGGGCAACACCAGCCTTCACAATCCTCATCTCCACTATGCAGCATGCTGCCTACCCTGCATAAAGACATGTGCAACACTGTGATGTTGGACATGCTACACGTACATATCCTGATCTGAAAGACATACGTCATGGACAGCCACCTTCCTAGTACATGGGTCGCCACATGCTGGACAGATCCCTGTGCCATACATGTGACATACTCCTGCCATACCATGCAGCCCTGTCCAGCAAAGCTGCACATGTCACCTCTGTCATACATGGTGAGATGACCGCATGGTAGATGTATCAGTGACTGTCTGGATCAGTAATGTGGCACTAATTCACCTGTCGGCAGGAACATGGCTGTCGGATACAGCTAGAAAACCTTACATCCTATGCCCATACATGGCCCAGGGCATACACACTACTACATGATCTTGGCCGTACATGCTACAGTTGATAGCCATCCCTGCAAATACCATCCGGCTAGCCATTGTCCCATGTGTATCACAGGTGCAACACAGAAGATAAGTGGCAGGATGTTGAACTGTTGTACAGTGCCGTGTAGATGTATATGGCAAAACACATGTATGTAAAGGTTTCCGTGCGCATGTCTGCATTGTCACTTCCCATGTCCGTGAAGGCAGTGTATGTGATGATATGTGGCATATACACAGCATCAAGGTCAACAGCATTAATGTGCACACATCCAGACATGTGCTGATAGGTAAGAACACCAGTACAGGCAAACAGACATGCCCACATCAAGACAGCATTCACATGGAGTATGAGCAATGTAATGAGATGACACATGTATATGATGATAATATCCAATCCCCATCGGGTGTTACATGTGTGTGAAACAAACATGTCAGTCATGTCAGTGTCATGACGATTTGCAAAGACAGCTGTTCATAAGTACTAAATGTAATACACATGAATGTGCATCTGTATCTCTGTGCATCTCTGAGATGCTGTGACCTGTCTCCATCATTATGTCTTACAGATAATGCCTCGATCACGACTGCCAGCATACAGCCGCTTGGAGGATGATGCCCTCATACCATACCTCCATGATAACTATGAGGTACTGTTCAGCCATGTGCCACAGCATGCCCAGCAGCGAGAAGACCTGTGGCAGGAACTTCACAGGAGGGTTAATGATGTGGGTGGCTATAACCACACCTACCAGCAGGTGCGCAGACACTGCACGGACCTGATCCGACATGCAAAACAGCATGCCAATGCAATCGCCAGGGAACAAGGTAGAACAGGTGGTGGGACACCAACCCAGCCCCCACTCACACCTACCGAGGAGCTACTGGCCAGCCTGGGGACCCCATCAGAACAGCATCCACAAACTCTAGCTGTCATCGTAGAGGTGGGTGTCTCCCAAACACAGAGTCTGGAGTTGCCTGGTAAGTCAGTACTGGACATATAAATATTATATCCCATTTAGTCGCATGTGTCACTGTACACTATGTAATTTAACATCATATGCAAGGTATGTTTACACACATGCCGCATACTATAGTATGCTACCCTGTGTATGCACACATGTGCATACTCCATAGTATATGCTATTGTACTGGCATATGTGTTAACATGCAAAGTGCACCCTGTAGCTGTCATACAGTCATGGATAATGATCAAACTGCTGTGTCACCCCTATACAGGTACCTCTGGCGTGCCACAGAGACAGCAGTCTGTTGCAGGTGAGCCAGTCATCACACACTACAGTATCAGGCATGTGAATGCACAGATCTATTCACCATGTGGCCAGTTAACACATGTACACATACTGTATGGTTCAGTCATGATATACAGGTCGCAGCTTTCATCAGTCACACTGGCTACCCATGTGCAATATATACAAACCAAATGAAACACCAACATGAAACCACAGTAACTGTCATTGCTAGATGTGTGGACAGCTGTGTATACAACATTGGAGGTATTGTTCAATGTAGGAATATGTACTATACATCAAAACAACACATGTGGGGTACGCAAACAGTACTACACAGTGAGCTGGGATATGGGCAGCCCACATAATTCACCATTTTGGAATGTGCCCCTGCAATCAGTGCAAACATTGTGATGTGCCATCTGACATGTCCCAGACATGTAGTGGTCCGGCTGCAACATTGTCACACTATCCCATAAAACATACCCCACATACCAAACATACAACCCTTTGTCTATATAACCCTGTGGACACTGGAGTATCTGACATCTATGGGTGTATGTCATATGGGGCAACACAGACATGTGACATAGATGGCCATCACACACATCTGGCCAACACATGTTCACACATGACAATGGAGGATGGCCAGAGTCATGTAGTAACACACAGTAGATGTGATGTGTATGTGTGTACACCCTGTTGCACATTGTCTACACATGGTCCAACTATAGCCTTTGTCGAATGGTTATATAGTAGATGTGGAACACTGGACATCCTAACAGCCTATGCACAACATGTGGAGGTGTCACTTAATTCGACCACATACAATGTGTTGCACATCATGACTGTGTCACAGCATGAAAGTAGTCACCTGTACAGCTTCCACATACATACACAGACACCACATTAGGCCAGAGATACAGTACATTTCCCTTGCTGCTGTTGGACATCACTGTCAGCCGTACACCTCGTGTGTGTGGTACATAAATGTCATGTGGGACATGGTGTATTGACCAGTCTGCCATGTGTGGACACAGTTGCCAGGCAGCTAAGAAATGTTAGCAGTTGTGCAGGGGTGTCATTGGTATGTTTTCCGGTGACCTGTCACACATGACACAGCATGGTTTAGTGTGTATACACCTCAGCAATGTGGGACACAATCCACAGTATGTATGTACTGTGTATGCATGCAGTTATGGCCATGCACTGTATGTGTATTCCACACTGTATAGCAATATAGACGCCTCATACCACCCTCAATGGTCATACACATCTGCTAAAAGAGCATTCTATCTGTAGAGCATACAGACAACACTGCAATGTGACTCCATTACACCACTGTACATGTGTCAGGACACCATTGTGTCAAACATGTATGCATGCCACTGCACACATCAGCAGATTACATGTCATACTACATGTTAATGTCAAGGACATATGCCTCACATCAGCCATGTGTACTGTTAACCTGTGCTGGTCCACATGGTGTATCACAGGGATGCATGCTTATTACCATGATTGTGTGAAATGCATGGCTTCTGCTATGACACATGCTTGCTGTTGTGTGCAACCCAGGGATGTAATGTAACTAACACTATTAATGTCTGAGCTGCATGCCATCTGCTGTATCACATGCACGCTGCATGCCTTCTGTCATATCACATGCATGGTTGTCTGTGTGTATGCATGGTTGTCTGTGTGTGTGCATGGTTGTGTGTGTGTGTGTGTGTGTGTGTGTGTGTGTGTGTGTGTGTGTGTGTGTGTGTGTGTGTGTGTATGGTTGTCTGTGTGTGTGCATGGTTGTATGTGTGTGTCTGTGTGTGTCTCTATTGTAATGTAGAGTCTTTGTTTGCCTTCACAGGTGATGTAGGTGCATTGCCCTCCTGCAGTCCATCTGATGTTAATTTCCCCACAGACTCTAGCAGTGATGAACATATGCTTGAGGTACAGGCAGGGTTGTCAGGGGCTGAATCTGTGCCTTTGGTTGCCATCCCACATATATCCCCCTCTTCCCCGCACACAGTTCTCATGCCAACACATACCCCATCACCAGTGGCCATAGAGGAAGGACAGTTACCGTGTGTTAGCTTGGAACAGGAACGTGTAGTGGCTATGGAAGGTGTGTCTTCACATCATGGTGTCAGTGAAATGACAGCAGATGTGCCACACAGGCATATGGCCAGTGCTGCTCGTAGGAGGACCTCTGGCCGGCATGCACCTGCACAACAGAGTGCAGCAGCTGGTGTCACCGGACACATGTTTCAGACTGTAATGGTGGCAACAGGCAAGTGCTGAATGGCAGAACAGAGAAGGGCAGAGGCTTCACAGGGCTGCTATCTGTTCTTTAAATGAAAACATCCAGGCATTGGCAAATGCTCAACAGCAGATTGCTGACGTTTTGGACAGGCGATTGGGTGACATGGTTGGAATCCTTGACCGTGGCATGGCAATCCATGAACATGAGCTGTCTGTGCTGGAACATCTAGTAGGAGTGAGGCATAGGCCACATGGACATAGGCCAGCTACACCACCTGGTGCAGGTCTACACGAACGAGCTACGTCACATGCCCGCTCCCATAGTGCTGGTAACAGCAGCAGTGCAACTGGTGCTGCACTGTCCACACCAGGACACAGCAGGCCACATGGACATGGCCCTGGACGGTCCCAGCAGGGACATGGTTCCAGTGGACATGTGTCATTGGACAGTACACAATCTGTACCTCTGTCTGGTAGTGCCCATGCAACCCCTGGCAGGCACAGGTCACGTGGCCATGGCTAGACACAGTGAGCTATACATCCTGGTCTGTACAATCTGGAGCTGTCAATAATACCCCTGTGTAGGTCGGATACATGGCAGAACTGTGTGCACACATACACGCACACACCAGTAACATGTGTAGGGCACCAACACCCACATGCATAATAACCACACATGTCCAATTACCCACACACATAATGTCATCCACTGGTGCAGCCTAGGCCCCTGGCAAACATTATCACCCTGTGCATATGATGATGCCTGTGCCGCATCCCTGTCATCCACACCATCGGTGCAGGGAATGCTCATATGGTCTGATGCACAGGGTGAACAGAATAGTGAGATAGGTGTATATTACAATTGTTGTGTACTGTTGGAACGCAGCAGACATACCATGTAGTACAGGATTAGAATGCATTGTTTTATGTTCACAGTATGTGTCTTGGTAACAACAGTAACAGCATGTTGGTAATGATGCCCTGCGTCCCTCCTTATGGTCTGATTGCATGTGCCATTACGTAATGGTGTTTGCAGTTAGAATGCATTGTTTTATGTTCACAGTACGTGTCTTGGTAACAACAGTAATAGCATGTTGGTAATGATGCCCTGCTTCCCTACTTAAGGTCTAATCGCATGTGCCATTAAGTACCAGTGTTTGCAGTTTCACATGTGTAAATGTGGAGTACTCACAGGCATGGTTGGCAATAATATAATATATAATATAATGTCACTGTTAGAAAGGCTGACATTCCATAGATCTCTACACACCTACTGATCCAGGAGCATGTGAGCTGTGTACTAGGCTACAGTGGCTAGAGACGTGACATCCATACCAGGTGACATCACAGGTACAGCTACATGGTGCGGGGGGTTTACACAGCGGTCTAGCTGATGTCAAGGGTAGGGGCCAGTTGATAGCATGATGACTCAATGTGTAGCAGTAAAACACTGTCACATTACAGGATGTGAACACACACAGACATACACAG
Organism: Protopterus annectens; assembly: GCF_019279795.1. Lineage (NCBI taxonomy): Eukaryota > Metazoa > Chordata > Ceratodontiformes > Protopteridae > Protopterus > Protopterus annectens. The sequence continues at coordinate 1,092,217,884 of NC_056747.1, read as the reverse complement.
ATACACACAGTAACACGCCCACACTCATGGGGTCAACGGCACTGTAACACACACTTGATAGTGTTGAGGTGAGGACCCCTGCCTATGTGGTAATCACCATTACAGTACTCTGCACCCACATGACACGACACAGAGAATGAACATGTACAGGTAGTCAGTAATGCCTAAGACTGATGGCATCAACAGGGTAGTAGATTGCATCACCTTGAGGGGTTAGGGGCCCTATCTGTTCTCAATGGTAGCATACATCCTCACTCCATGCACCAGACAGCCATACATACATACACATACACACACTGGAGTCCACACATGTCATGCACATACAGATAGCTAACATGTGTGTGACACACACACCACCCCTGCCAATGTCTTGCTTTCTACACTGCAGTATGTACAGATCTCTACAACAGTGTACAGGGATGTGTAACAATTGGGATGTATTCCCCACCATACGTGGCATATATGGTCACACAAGCAAACACACATGGCAGTACTGTGAATCAAACACCTGCTATCTTCTGATACGTCTGACAGACATGCAGCAGTATTGCCCGCATTACAATGTGTACCGACGCTACCTTCGGCAATTGTGCTGCTATATGCACACGGGAGGATTTAAGTGTTACAGGTGTCAACTGATTTACAGTCAGTGACACCCTGACTGCTGTGTAGGTTGTATATCTTCACCTTCAGTTACCTGAAACATAGCTTACTGTTTGCACATGTTATGGTAGGATGGCTTGTGACACACCTGTGAGCTGTCTTCAGCAAACATCCATCTGCAAAGGTGGCCCACCACTTTATGTACAGACATCCATCCATACCTGATGTACATCTTACCGTACTGTCAGTAGTTCACCATATACAGGTGTCAATGATGGGACTGCATTGCAACTGCATGTTGTAGTAGGACACAGATGGACTGCAAACATCAGCTACTGCTCATGCATGGTAGCTGAATGCACACCACTACATGTACATGTGTATAGGTCCTACATTCCTGTCATGTAGCCATGTTTGTATGCATTGCAATTGGTGAACATGTGTGACATACATGACACATGGACTGTTGTATGATATGATAGTTGTCATGGGTAACCAGTACTGAGGGAATGTGAACTCAGTCAACATTGCTACCTTATGTACTGTTAGTATTCAACAGCCATGGACCCACCTTCCATGTGCATGTGTGTAATCGCTGTAGCCACGTGTCTGCATGAAGGACAGCATTAGCTATGCTATGTACATATGTGTTGTGTGTGTGTGTGTGTGTGTGTGGGGCATGTACATATCCATGGCGGTTACATGTATGTCACATCCAAACATGGGTGTGTTGCTTGGTGTACAGCAACAGTTATTTGTTACAGCTGTATAAGACCCAGGGCCCCTGTTATGTGTACAGCCGACCTGGTTATGAATAGTGGTATCAGTGCATTGCATAACACAAGATGGAACCCTGTCAGTACATGGGTAGTCTGCACAGTTGCTGTAGAGCTAGGTAGAGTTCATTGGTCATGAGTAACATGGTGTTGTACTAATGTATGGATGTGTGTTGCTGGTTCAAGGACACGGTGATGTGTGAGGGCTACATACTACAGTGCGGCATTTACCACTGTGATCTGCACCTGACACATCTGTGATGGCTTTTTTGAGTGTACTGGTCAGTACATGTGAGTGGCCTTCATATACGTGGGGACACTAACACCTGGAGTGGTCCGTAACGGTCTTATGGCCCACATGTCTGTATCTGAGGTATACAGTGGTAGTGCTATTGTGCACAACTGAGCCTTATGCCAGGTGTTCCTCACTGCACAGATGTCAGTATTCCCCATTGTTGGATCTAGACTGGCAGCTATGATTACGAACGCTACACATCTAGCACTATTTAGCATACACATACAATGCAGTTGTCCTGTAGGTGCCAGGGTGTTTACCTGGTCTCAGGTTCTTCGTCTATGTATGGTACTACATGTGCGAAGTACCCACTCCTACCAGGACAACACCACAGGTGGTATTAGTGTGCCAGGTTTAGATTGGTACAGCTAAGGTGATTGGTACAGCTAAGGTGATGGACAGCAGCAGACGTTGTGTAGAAGACCGGAGTCAGACATATGTCATACAGCATTCATGCAAACAATGATGACTATCGACACACTGTGCCCTTTCCTGTTTAGAATCTATGTGCATACAAGACAGCCCTTCGCTACTAAGTGTGTGAGCATGCCCAGTACGCCGTTGTGTAGATGGACACACAGTGCATTCTAGACTGACGTGTGCTACTAAGTGTGTGAGCATGCCCAGTGACACCTTGAGTCACTTGTGTGCCTCTGTGTATGGGCATGACCATTGTTATCCTGTATAGCGATAGTAGTCATCCAAGCAACAGATGGCCATACCCCACGTCAGGATGGATTCCTACATTTAACACACTGGTTCACAGGTATGTACACAGTAACTGCCAGCATCCATGTCAATGTCTGCATTCCTAGAAGGTCATATTGACTGTCTTGAAAGGTGTACTGTCTGTGGCACGTCTCGTATCTATGTAGTGTTGTAATAGTGCTCCGTAGATAGCCAGTTGTCCTGCTCACACCACTGCCGTGTGTTCGTCTCCGTCTGCCTTGGGACACTAATATGCTATTTGACTGATCACACTCCATATAATCCCTATCAGCGTCTTTGCCTTTGCTGATAATGTTACCCACCTAGAAGTTTGCCTATGTGAGTGCTGTGATCCAGTAATCTCGGTAGTGCGTTCTGTAACTGCGTAATGCTGTAGTGTGATAAGGTAGTCAGGTCTATGTTCTAATCCCAGCTCTGCCGTGTGTGTTTGTTTCCAGCTGCCTGGGGACAGAGTAATGCTTTTAGACAGCTCACTCTTCGTACAATCCCTAGCGGCGTCTTTGCCTTTGCTGATGATGTCATCCACCTAGAAGTATGCCTCTGGGAGTGCTGTGATCTAGAAATCTTGGTAGCGTGTTCTGTAACTGCGTAATGCTGTAGTGTGATAAGGTAATCAGGTCTATGTTCTAATCCCAGCCCTGCTGTGTGTGTGCGTTTCCAGCTGCCTGGGGGCAGAGTAATGCTTTTAGACAGCTCACTCTCCATACAATCCCTATCGGCGTCTTTGCCTTTGCTGATGATGTCACCCACGTAGAAATATGCCTCTGGGAGTGCTGTGATTTAGTAATCTCAGTAGCGCGTTCTGTAACTGCATAATGCTGTAGTGTGATAAGGGAGTCAGGTCTGTGTTCTAATCCCATCTCAGCCATGTGTGTGTTTGTTTCCAGCTGCCTGGGGACAGAGTAATGTTTTTAGACAGCTCACTCTCCGTACAATCCCTATCGGCATCTTTGCCTTTGCTGATGATGTCACCCACCTAGAAGTATGCCTCTGGGAGTGCTGTGATCCAGTAATCTTGGTAGCGCATTCTGTAACTGCATAATGCTGTAGTGTAATAAGGTAGTCAGGTCTATGTTCTAATCCCAGCCCTGCTGTGTGTGTGTTTCCAGCTGCCTGGGGACAGAGTAATGCTTTTAGACAGCTCACTCTCCATACAATCCCTATCAGTGTCTATGCCTTTGCTGATAATGTCATCCATCTAGAAATATGCCTCTGGGAGTGCTATGATCCAGTAATCTCAGTAGCGCGTTCTGTAACTGCGTAATGCTGTAGTGTGATAAGGTAGTTAGGTCTGTGTTCTAATCCCAGTCCTGCCGTGTGTGTGTGTGTGTGTGTGTGTGTGTGTGTGTGTGTGTGTGTGTGTGTGTGTGTTTCCAGCTGCCTGGGGACAAAGTAATGCTTTTAGACAACTCACTCTCCATACAATCCCTATCGGCATCTTTGCCTTTCCTGATGATGTCACCCACCTAGAAATATGCCTCTGGGAGTACTAAGATCCCATAATCTTGGTAGCGTGTTCTGTAACTGCGTAATGCTGTAGTGTGATAAGGTAGTCAGGTCTATGTTCTAATCCCAGCCCTGCAGTGTGTGTGTGTGTGTGTGTGTGTGTGTGTGTGTGTGTGTGTTTCCAGCTGCCTGGGGACAGAGTAATGCTTTTAGACAGCTCACTCTCCATACGATCCCTATCGGCGTCTTTGCCTTTGCTGATGATGTCATCCACCTAGAAATATGCCTCTGAGAGTACTGTGATCCAGTAATCTCGGTAGCTCATTCTGTAATTGTGTAATGCTGTAGTGTGATAAGGTAGTCAGGTCTATGTTCTAATCCCAGCCCTGCCGTGTGTGTGTGTTTCCAGCTGCCTGGGGACAGAGTAATGCTTTTAGACAGCTCGCTCTCCATACAATCCCTATCAGCATCTTTGCCTTTGCTGATGATGTCACCCACCTAGCAATATGCCTCTGGGAGTGCTATGATCTAGTAATCTAGGTAGCACGCTCTGTTACTGTGTAATGCTGTAGTGTGATAGAACAGACAGGTAGGTGCTCGATTCTGAGGCATGACAGGTGTGTGTGTTTGGCAGTCATACCCTATGTGCTGGTATCTGTGGGTGGCTAGCTTCAGGATGTGTTGAGTGTGTTTTGTTGCTTACCTATATAGTGTCCACAGATCTCATAATCGCCCAAGATACTGGGTTGTCAACACATACATTCGCCAATAGGTCTGGTGAGTAAATGTCAGCAGCCCTACTCTTACCCTTATTACAGTCTGACCAGTGTGACGCAATGAAACACACTTGTCTTGATAGTAACACCACTACATAATGCAGGTGGCACATGTGGTTTCCTTTTCTTGTCTAATGCTTTGGTGTCATGTGGTTCGCTGTTGTGATATAAATGCAATATCTACATATGTGTGTGTATATGTATAGGTATATGTGTGTGTGTGTATGTATGTATGTGTGTGTGTATATATATATATATATATATATCTATATATATATATATATATATATATATATATATATATATATATATATATATATATATATATATATATATATATATATATATATAAAATATATATAATATATGTAGATATAGATAGATAGACATAGATATATACATATATGTATGTGGACATTAGCACTATTGAATGTTTGTGCTGGATGATCTTTATGTGATCACCTCGGATGTACGTATATCTGCCATGACATAGTGGTAAAGCACATCATCTGTGGTGTGCAGGGTCCCTGGTTCTAGTCGTGTAGACACTGGTTATTTTGTTGCTATGAAGACCAAGGGGCATCAAATACGGTGATAGTAAGACACCTTTAACCAGTTGTGTACGGATCTGAGCGACAGTAAGCAGTGGTTATTAATATGGAGGGTCACTATGGGTCATATAACTATGCATTAGAAGACTATACTATGCAGATGAGGTTGACAATAGTGAATCCCCTTTATCCCCAGGGTGTGATGCAGATCCCAGGGGTGTATGTGTGTAGATAGCGGGGTGCAGGGCTCGAATATAGTTGAAAGCATGGGAGGGGGGTCAGGCATACTGTGCGTACATTGGAGACCTGTGCCTTAGCATGCCTAAGCTAGGGGTGTGTCTATACCTGCCTGGTGAAATTGGGAGGGACAACAGCAGTAGTGGAGTAGTCAAGGTGAACAGGCTGCACAAACAGGTGATGATCAGCACAATCAGCAGATTACATGGCCAGCCCACGCCAGAACACTATGGTAATGTGAGCAAGGACCATACACACAGGTTTCTTCCACACTCTACACCACCGGTGTATACATGCGGGGACATTTCACAACACAGTCCAACCAAATGAGAAGGGCTGCAGCAGGCAACATAGACCAACATGTGCAGGAGGCTGAGGGTGTTGAGGATGTGTATGCTGCCGAACAACCCTTAATGAGGTGACATAAGACTTTACAGACCCAGGGTAACTTACCAGGGGCTACATGAGCTGGAGATAGTGGAGCACTATGAGGTGGACAGAGACCTCCTACAGAAGCTTGTTGAGCTGTGCCGGCCACACCTGACACATCGAACAGGCTGAGGGAAACCCATCACAGTGGATAGCACGGTATGTGTTGGCCTAGGTATACTAGCCACAGGTACCTTCCAAAGCACAACTGGGGATATCATGGGGATCTCACAGGCATCTGCATCCAGAGTGTTGCACCAGTTCACAAACACCATGTCAACATATGCTAGTGAGTACGTACATGTCCTCAACACAGGTGATTTGTAGACCAGCAATATGCGTCTCTTCCACCACATGGCTAAGTACCCTGGGGTACTGGGTGCTATAGCCTGCATGCACATACGCATCAAAGCACCACCCAGTGAGCGGGGTAGGGCCTACATTAACTGCAGGGGCATACCCTCCAACAGCTAGGCCATATGCGATGGCCAGGGCATTAAACTGAATGTGTGTGCTGTTTGCCCTGGAAGCTATGACGATTCCAATATATGGCATCTGACGCAGCTGTACCACACCATTGCCAATATGGACATCCCCTGCAGTCTCCTAGTGGGGGATGCTGGGTAACCACTGGAGTCATGGTTGATGACACCAATCAGCAATGCACACATACCTGAACGATCACACCATAATGAGGCAGATGCACAGGCAAGACATATAATTGAGCATGTGTTTGGGATGCTCAGGTCATAGTTCTGGTGTCTGGACACATCCGGTGGAGCCCTGCAGTATTCACCAGCTACATGCACCCAAATTGTTATGGTATGTGCTATGCTACACAATCTGATCCTGCGGTAACAGTTGCAGCAGGAAACAGCATGGGGCAGGGCCACACAGCCCCCCACCAATGCCAAGGCCTGTACAGGCACAGTGTGACTTGGAGGAGGAACTACCTGAGCTGGGCCCAGTAGGCAAAAGGGCCGTGCACAGTATGACCTGCCCTTGGCAAAGAGGCAACACATGGCATATGCACTGACACAGTAGGTACCCAGGGATTTCAACCTCTCTGACTCGCACAGACAGTACAATGGATGACAAACATGACACTACCTGTGCTCAGCCATGTATAGGAAGTGCACTGTGTGCATCCGACTTAGGCAGCCCTCCAGCACTGTCCTCAGGTCCGGAACACCCCCAAGGTAAGTCAATCGACCTAACAATTGGCAGTTGTATTAGAATGTGTTTTTATCTGTTGCTATGGTATGGATGTGAGCATACAAGGGAATTTGGTGGCCGACTGTTTGGGCAGCAGACAGTACACGTCCATAGTGGCACCATGACATCTGTAGCACATACCGGTGTCACAATAGTAGCCAGTAGTACACAGGGTGTCCTAACCCACTGCAGGTTATGGGCTGAACATCATGTGTGTCCATACAGCCCACACAAGTCTCATACAGCTGGACAGGTGTAGACCAATGCAGACAAATGCTATACAATGGCCTCTGAATATGCCCAATGAATGACCCCAACCCCCACAGACACACACAGACTACAGCAGGCCAGGCAGTTGGATGTAGGCTGTGAAGGCTAGGACGTCCAACACCACTATGCTGGTAATTAAAGCTAGGATCTGACGTACACTGGTATGCCTCCAACCAGCAATTTAGGTAGGTCCACACACTGAAATGGAGTACCTGGCATACCAGTACAGTAGTGGCAAATATGTACAACTGTCAGCTGTGCCCCCCTTCCAACGTACACATGTGAGAGTCATGTGCGCCACCCCCGGTGCTGTGTAGGACTGTGGATTCAGTTGAATTTCCCCCCACGCTGTGCAGAAATGTAGCAACTGTGAATGCCACATGACTGTTAGCTACCCTGCAGACACAGCATGCCACCTGTCAGTGTACAACGCAGGGGTTGGCACTACAGTACTGACTATCTGGACATGTGACACATGCGATCCAGTTGACCATACTTGGCATGCTCAAACACATGAAGGTATGACGGTAATGTCAGTCAACAACATGCGTAACAGTCATACTGGGCATGCTCACACACTGAAACACAGGACGGCCAGGTTTGCAAACATCATTGGTTCGGACATATCTGCCAGTACATTGCTATACTGTTGGATGACTGTGCTGTATGGTATGTGTGTGGTACTGTCTATTGTCTGTACATATGCCATGGTGTATTGGTAATTCACATGAGCTCTGTGTGCAGGGTATTGCTACCAACACGTGCAAAGGACGTTTTTTTGTTTGAGGCCAGAACGACGCCTTTGGATACGGAGTGGGTAAGGCACATTTCAGCAGGTGGGAGCAGTTGTGCGTGGGTTTGCACAGTGTTAAGCACTGCTGACCTCTGGTTACAGCTCCTTATACTCGTTTAGACTCTACATTTCTTAAACAGTGCACTACTGGCATACTGGTAGACAAACACGAAAACACCCGCTCGCTCACCGACATTTGTGCTAACACTTGTCACTCACGCTGGTTGGGCGCGATCCCTTGTAATGCCTATTACATCAGACTACATGATTACAGTATCGGGTATGTCTAACCATTAGGTGATGGCAGGCATTCGACTGTACGGACTCGGCGGCCTGTCCAGTGACATAATCATATTATATGCGTGTTCCTCATACAATCTGCTCCCATCTGGCTGATACATGGGAACCGATACTCTGCAATGCTGACATGTAAATGTTATTTGGGAAACGCAGCTCTCTGCCAGGTCATGCTACCTCATACCTAATGTAGGTTTTCCACCTTTTAGATTGGACGATGGGAGACTCTAGGAGTAACACCTTTCCCACTTTGCATGGGACAGTCCCTCATTAGGCATATGTGTCATGCGACAATACCCTAGCCATTGCAACTGTCCTGATTAGAGGACATTCTTATATTCTGCGTGTCTGTAATAGTTGCATGTAATGGTTATTGTATACATGAAACGTCGATATGTTATGTGAAGTAGCATAAGCAACTTGACTGCTGCTAGACTAAGCTTTGATTTGTGCTAATATGTATATTTTTGTACTATGCATGACTGTAGGTATGTTCTGCCCTGGTACATCTGACATTTCTGCAGAGCAGGTCCCACTTTGGCCATTCGGAATGGTGGCAGCCCTATAGGACCTATATGTAGATCTATCACATTTGGCAAGGCAACACATACCCACAGCCAGTAGTAAACTGACTACTTCACCGGTTTGCATACATTAAGGTTATTCTTCTAGCATTATAGTTGCTAATACTGTTTCCTATAACATGTAGCTGTTTCTGATACAACAAAATCATTTTATGACACC